>NW_017805281.1:70000-111966 GCF_001891065.2 Hippocampus comes | reverse complement strand
CCCCCCCCCCCCCCAACTTAAACATCCGTTTGGAAAGGGCACAAAAAAAAAAATTCAAGGTGAGTTTTTCAGTGAAAACATGGGGATATGTTTCACGACAAAAAAGAAAAATGAATTTGTCAATAGTGAACCAAAGGAAAACCTTGAACCTGAGAAGTGTGAGGCAGACATGTTAACCGCTTGCGCGCCGTGCTGTCATGTCCTCGCTGAACATATCCAAATCGTGCGCCCATACGGTACAAGGCTGCTGATCAATCCGTGTTGTACATTCTCACTACTTCTGGATGGATTCATTTGATGAAGTATGAGAGGAAAAAAAAATCAACATGGTATTGGGAGGAAAAAAAAAAAAGAAAGTCAAAATATCTTCCAAGGATTCTTGCAAATCAGATGGAGTCATTCTTCACAGTCAGTTCCTTTCGATCATTGCCATCTGATGAGATATTCCACTGAGCACATGCACAGCTTGGATTCGGCTGATTACATAATTGGACATTTTAATGGCGAATATTAATCCGCAACGGCCCATATTGGGTTTTATAAGCGGGCTGATCGAGATCTGCGAGAGCTCTCTGCTCGCAGTGCAGTGACAATGAAGCCCTTGAAATACAAGAGGCCCACTACTGTGATTTGGGATGTTGTTCAGCATGGATCTGCCAGCACGTTTGACCACATAGAGCGGATGAAATGCGGCCCGACTTGTCAGCACATCTCTCACAAACCTTTGTTGTGAGTGATTGACTTGCTTAATCCAAGTCATAATTTGACTCGATTTGCTTAAAATCTAGTGGGGACTCACTTGACTTCCTTGATTTTTGCCAGTTAAATGTGCTTACAACTTGAAGCTGTTAGGCTCGATGCTTCCGTATGATTTGAATGTATGTGACTGAAGCCAACCGCTGGACACCTCGCTTAATTCACCGGAGTTCAATAAAAATAAAAAATAAAAAATAAATAGTGTCCTATCAATGCAACTATGTGCCTCGGGCCCAGTGAGCTGGACAACTCGCAGCCAAATTGTCTGTCAGTCAAGCACACGTTCATCCAAAATCTCTTTTGACAGGGAGCCTGTGATGTCACTGCAGCCTACGTCAGAAGCTCAACTTCAGGAAAACAACAACACTCACCGGTAATTCATCTGGAGGGGTCAGGAGAACATTTTCTCTCTACCGGTGGAATATGATGATATTTTATTGTTAAATAAACCATCACCAATTTTAAAGATAGAACCTTAATAATATCGCTTGTACTGAGATCCTTCTTGATGTACGTACAGCATCGAGTTGAAAGCAGAGGATAAAAAGGCAATAACCCCTCAAAAGCCATGTCCAGACAGAGACTACCATGGGTGTAATCATGCATGGTATTAAAGCGAGATTGCTTCTATTTTGAAACCCAAACAACAGAATTGAGAAGGTTGTTTTTTTTTTTTTGAGCTTTCCAGATTATGTTGAACCTTGACACAATGATAAGACAGTGAAGCCTGGCTAGATCAGGGTTCGTCATCCTTGTCACTGAAATATTGCAGATTTTTTAAAAAAGGGGGGTTTTAAAGGGTTTTTATAGTGAGCAGCCAAGTCCAAATTTGGAGTGTTATACCTACAATGTAGTGCCACGTTTTTCTGTTTCAATACTGTATTTGTTGTTTTCATAAAGCAGACAACGCACGTTATATGCCTGTGACTGTTGTTGTTTGCTCCGTTTGTACGTGTTGCTGGTCCATGCACCTTCAAGTTTTATTTGTTTGAAGGTTTGGAGTTCCCATCACATGTATGCTAATTTGACACGGCATGACTCAGACTTGATCTTAGTCTTACTGTTTGGTGCTTTCTACTGTCTTTGTTATTAATTTGTTGTTTTATTGTTGTATATATGATATTTGCTCCATATACAGCACTTTGTACACAGCGATGGTTGTTTTAAAGTGCAGGCCAATATGGCTGAATTCATCACAACCATGAAAAAGTCAAATAAATGCCTTTTAAAACAAGATGAGTATTTGATATTTATATTTTGTCAACCATTGGAATGAATATCTTTTCTCATCTCGCGTGCAAATTTCAATATGAACATGTCAAACACATCATTTCCAAATATGTGAAATATGCCAATACATTGAGTATTTTGTAAAGATAGAAGCCAGATTAAATTTGAGGTTGTCAGAAGTTGCAACACGAAGCAAATCTGTTCCCGAGTCCATTCATGTTGATATGCTGTACTGTATACAAATATCAAACTAGCATTTGTGCGAAACAATAACTGTCAGGCACATTTCAAAATGAAAATGCTACAGTGTGTGTTAGGGAATGCTCACATACATTTTTACCACAAGATTCACTTTTTCATCCACTGGTACATATGAATTTTTTTATACGGTTAAATATTGGTTTTAAACTGTATTTTTATGGCCTGGTGGGGCATGGTGTTCAGCTGCATCCCGCTCACTCAAAACCCTGAAATATAAAAGCTTATCGTATGTGCATTGTGATGCTGTGTAATTTATGACACATTGTGCAACTGCAATCCAAATTTTTTAATCACTGCAATGTGGTTGTTGAAGCTCGGCCATTCATGCAGTAGCAAGTCGGTTTGATGTCAAAATGTGCCATGATAGGTTGAGAGGCCGAAGGTGGATCTCAGTTCTCTTCCCAGCTTTCTGCTTCTTTTATACAGACTTTATATGGCTGAAAGGCAGATGAGATGCGACGTAGCCAGCCCATCGCGATACATATTGATGCTGAACTATTTGGAGGACGATGTGACCGTCTACCATTTGTTGACAATGACAGAGAAACAACAGATGACAAGAAACTTTTTAAAAACTAATATATGTGTGTTCAAAGCTTGTGTGAGTCACAGCATATGGTGAATTTTTGCCGTATATGAGTAGGCCAGCAATGAATCTCCCGTGATAAACCACGGTTCATTGTATCCGGCATTTTCTCCTAAATTGGTACAAACAACAAAAACTACAGGATAAAATTTGTGCTTCTCATTAAAACGTAAACAGACACATAAGTACATCTGTGTAAAAGCGCTATCTACATGCATACATTATCAAGTGTAGCAATCACATAGAGACGCAGCGTGTTGCTGCGGCCGCCGATTCCTCTCGAATCCAGACCGAGCATAAAAAATGTAGGAGGGGGACAGAGGACAAGGCGAAGGAGGAGAGCAGGGGGGAGACAGGAGGAGGAGGAAGATGACAGAAAGGAAGAACACTGAAACACACACAAATAAGAGGCCAGACCAAATGGCTGAAGGCCTGCTTGGATAATGCATTAGACCGAGATGGCACTCAAAACAGCTATGCCAAAAGTCCTCTTCTGTCTCTCTCTCACACACACACACACACACACACACACACACACACACACACACACACACACACACACACACACACACACCAACCTTCACTCAAGCAAAAAATATTTACAAAAATAAGTACACGGTGGTGCATTCTAAGCCAATGTTCCTGAACCAGAATAGCACACTGCACACGCTACATTGAATTAAAGATGTCTGCATGAGTTCACGGCGAACGGTGAAATCTGTGTCATGTACTGTACACTTGCAGCAAGGCATGAAAAATGCAGTGAAAATTGCAAACATAGGTTTACACGTTCCCAAGCCATCACTGGTCGCTCAAAAATGGACATAGGATTGATTTTCACTGCCATGTTTTTTTTTTTGACAGATAATAGATAGATAGATAGATAGATAGATAGATAGATAGATAGATAGATAGATAGATAGATAGATAGATAGATAGATAGATCATAAAATCTCACGTTTGCAAATTTTGAGGGGAAAAAAAATTCTAGAAATAAAAATATACAAGAAAAATATTGCTTTGCTGCCATCCAGTGGCATCTTAGTTCCAAGGAACTATGTTGAAGTGAGTTAAGGAGCTTCATTTAGACATTTAGTCGAATTTTGCCGTCATCGTGTTGTCGTCTCGGTGCCAAGGAACTGTGTTTACTTTCGATGACTTTCATTCTGACCAAAGTAGTGCTTTGCCACTATTTCGTGGAAGGATGGATGAATGGAATTCAATGTGTACATTTTGTATAACAAAAAACTGTACGTTGATATGCATATTAATTGTACCTAACGTTGGCGTCGGGAGGAATCCTCACACCTCATAAATCTTCAATTTGGAGGAGACACCAAAAACGGCACATTTTTGTGAAACCACTAAAATCCACACATGCATTTTCTAATCAGGTTATCCTCACGAGGGTCGCGGGCGTGAGACAAGAGGTTTCGGCCCGACCTCGGTTTCAACGTAACACGTTTACGTTTTCACCCCTCCAAGGTTCACAATTCAAAGTCCCGATTATACATAATTCATTTTCCATTTGCCGATTTTGCTGGCAACGAACACCTTTATAATGTAAACTTCATTATAAGACCCAGATTTTTCCCACAAAATAGTGAAAACGCCTTTTTTACAACGAAGCCTGCGAAGCTAAACTGCTGCGGCGACCTTGCTTAGTGTGGGATTCCCCTCTGTTGCTTAGCAACACTACTGATTGACTCGGTACATTGTTATACTTTATGCCGCTACTCACGTCGGCATGGCACATGGTCTAAAAACACGAAAGGACGGCTAAATGCAAGCAAATCTCGCTGTTTGTCAAGGCTGATATTGTCTCTCATTTTCAAAAGGAATCTCAACCGAGACTACGTAAATTGACGACAGTTGGCTTCGCCGGCGACACTGGCAGTTGCCTATGGCGGGTAAATATTTGCTGACTGAATGTTTTCAGAGATGCAGTAGGAACGCGACCGTCGTTTGTTTCATGTCTTATAAAAATCATTTTTTCTTCATATACACGTACAGGTATTTGTAATTGACATGTTTTTACCTCTATAAATGCTCATTCTGTATTATACTCCGTAGTTGGCGGACATTTTATCGGAAATGGTTGCAACGAACTACCGTTATAACGTACAGATTCGTTATGTCCCTCGAGGCATGTTGTAAGGTGGTTCGACTGTATGTGATTTATTTTTAACTTCATGCAGGTGAGGAACCCTACAGGTAAGAACTATAAAAGCTTTTTTCCAGTTTTCTTTTTTTTCCCAGCCCATAAAGCATGAATTCCAGTGACAATATTGCAGAATATTCCAGAGCGCTGATGAGAAGCAAGTAAGCACATTTGTATGACGGGGCACTAAAAGCTCTTTCCTCTTTCATTCTTTTACTGGTCACAGGTGGATGTGACAGCATTAAAAATAGATCCCTTCCATTTATATTTTCACGGACGCTAAACTGCTGAACGCTCACATGCCAAAGCATCGACACGAGAAATGTGCTTCTCAAGTTATGACATGAGAGAAATGTTGAAGCGTAAGACTGTTACTTGCATAATTTTATGAGTAACAAACTTGGCAAACAGGCATGGGCTTCTGTTTCATTCATTCTCATTTTTTGCTTTCTGGCAGGATTACACAACAAAAACAACAAAGGGGACATCTGTGAAACTTTGTGGAGGAGTCATTTGTCAAGAAAGAATCCATTACATTTTGGTGCAGATCTGGATAAAGGTGTAGAGAAGAAATAAGCTCTTTTCTATTACAATAAACAGTGAGATTTATTATCCATCAATGTTTTGGCAAAAGAATCATGACTCAATATGAAAGCGTTTATCTTCTTCAATTAGCGTTGCGAACTTACTAAACACTTAGATTTGCAGTCTTTTAGGCGTTCACTCCGACAATTTGACCTCATTCGACCAAGCAAGAACAACATAAACATAAGTCATAAATTACATTCCAACCATTATGCAAATAAATCTGGGGCTTTATCAATTCAACTTTTCATGTTCCTTGAAACAATGCTGGAAACGTGCACTTGTTAAGCACTCAACTTATATAAGCGATGTATCGAAACACAAAGTACATACAATAGGCTTTATATTAAATATATTATGAATAAAGCCAGGCAACGAACCAAAATTAAGTAATTTTTCCCCCCAAATTGCAGCCGTTGCAATTCGAAAATTGCATTCCTGTGATGTTGCGTGAATTCGATTCATTGTTCAGTCCCAGAAGGTATGAGTGAGTGTGGAATGAATGTGTGGTAATAAATATGATGCAACTCACTATTTCACACAGTGGAAATGCAAGACTGATCACGTTCAAACACATTAATGTTCGTCATGGGGGGTTGCAAGTTTGTTTGGATTGAACCAGAAGCTGCGATCACAAGATGTTTCTTCTTGATGTTCCACTGTGACCGAAATAAGAGCTGATAAAATGGCGGATGAAAGCAATAAAAGCGCAAGCAGCTCTGAAAGCACCCACACACCCCCACAGAAATGAAGAGGAGTCAGAAAGCTTCAGGAGCTCTCCACTCGTATCGATTGTGATCTGCACACAAGCCCCGGTAACATGGGGGTGGGGGGGAATGTTACCGTGCAGAAGATGCTCGCATTTGGCTCACTGGAACACAACGTGGAGCGACTTTTAACATCCGAGGCGATTTTTCAAAGACAAGGCACCCGGCACACCATGAGGAAAATCATGAGCAACGAAGCAACTTGAGATGGCAGTGCAGCGCAGCACACATAACAGAACCACAACTCCGACGCCAATCGTGAGTCCCTGGGTAACCACGTTAAGTCGTACTACCGGGATTGACCTGCAAGAGGCAGCGTGGTTTTGATTCCACAGGGAATCCAGAAACTACAAAGAAGAAAGATTAGTAGGCGAAGGGTATTTGGGATGCTGACATTATGTCTCATGTCACAAGCACAAAGTCTGTTGATTGGCCAGACCTAACAACCTGCGATCGCAGATATTAAACTGGTTAACATTTACGATTGTTGGGCTAGAACAGCAAATCGAAGAGGGGAACATCTCTCAACACAACTCATAACAGAGGATAATCATTCAGAATAATCTGTCACTAACATCCAAGAATCAGGCTTCAGGTGACTTTCATCAGAAGTTTGTGAAAATGCTCAAATTTTGTGTATGGTATCAGTGGCTTGGCTGAGGTGTTGAAGACAAACAAAAAGATGAACCCTTTGAGGGACAGCAGTTACTACAGTGGACATCTTATCATTCTATCAGGTTACACAGTGCATGAACGGGTTAAATATTGAACAGGTTTAAAAGTAACAATCTCTTCTAGGAGATCGGGATGGTAAAATAACACACCCACCACCACAGGATAATCATGAAGGATAATGTCTCGCTGACAAATCCAAGAATCGTTGGAAAGAAAAATATTTTTTGACACACCCACACACATATTTATCACTCAGAATAGTCTCTGAAAGACAGTTGAGATTGTGTATTTTGCCGACTTTAATTGCAAGGGAGTGAAAAGGCTTAAATATGGCCTGGATAATTCTCAGTGTCACGTAAAAATCATGGTGTCCGTGGATTACCCAAAATCAGTGTTGAACACACCCAAACATTTCTGCTCATTATTATGGCACTGGTGGCCCGACCGATTGATTGGCCGGCCAAGTTAATTGCCAAAACTTTTAATATTGACAAAGAAACTATTTTTGCACATGAGAACAAAAAACAAAGCTAATGAAAATCCAGACTGATCAGCCCTTAGTTTTACCATTTGCGATTTTCAGCCCTGAAAGTTTTATGAGCAGACCGGAAAGGGGGAAAAACTGCAAACACACCTCACAACACAGGATAATCACGAAGAATAATTTTTCAGAGGCATCTGACAACTGGGCTTTTGCTGATTTTAGATGGAAGAGAGAAATGTGTTTTTTATCGTTATGTGTGTACCAAATTTACTTAAAACAGGTATAATATTTGAGATTATCAACTCAGCCATTTCCCCAAATAGATCCAAGAGGAAAAATCACTTCCAACACATCCGACAGCACAGGATAATGGCTCAGGATAATCCTTCACAGACAAATCCAAGAATCAATGCAGAGTTCAAATGCTTCAATTGAGTCCGGCTGTGTGTGTGTGTGTGTGTGTGTGTGTGTGTGTGTGTGTGTGTGTGTGTGTGTGTGTGTGTGTGTGTGCGTGTTTTATTGCCCAACACGCAATTCTTTGAGGTTCTATTAATTAATAGCCACATTTTATTTAACACTGCCCCACAATTCCACCCAAAGTCCCTTGTGTGCAGCTCGTATTCCTGCCGCCTCCATCGCTGATTCAGGAGTCCGGCATGCTGTCGTTTTTCTAGGCCAGTCGCTAGTGTGATCAGCAAAAAAAAAAAAAAAAAAAAAAAAACATAAAACAAAGCAGGCAAGCAAACAAACAGCGGTGCCCTCCCTTTTCCTTTCGGCCAGGGATGGGGGCCACTATCTGATCAAACAAAGCATTTATTCCACATCCTACTAGTGCAATGAGCTGTCTATGCACTAGTATGCTTTTTGTCTTCAACAGGAAGACCGTTTTAGCACAGTAGTGGAACGATTACTGTGCAATAAATGACTGAACGCCTTTGTTCCCCGTGACCTTCTTTTCCACTCTTCCCGTTCACACACTAGCAGAAAGCGTAAGATGCACTAGTGGAAAAACTAAGTCACACTAGTACACTGCAGAACAACTGTGTGGAGTTTGTTTCCACTACTGTCTCGCAGAACACACGCACACACACACACACACACACACACACACACACACACACACACACACACACACACACACGCATGCACACACACACTACTAGTCTTGAATTTCACATGTTATTTACAAGGTCAATTTGTAGTTGACAATAATAATGGAGTGTTCAATAATATGTTCAACTTTATGAGATATGAATCGGCTTGATGCGATGATAAGAGTTTGAGTAGTTGTGTTTCAGTGGTTGAATGAATCCTAAGTTTTGAAATCAATGAATAATTGTTTGAAAA
The DNA here is from genome assembly GCF_001891065.2 of Hippocampus comes. Lineage (NCBI taxonomy): Eukaryota > Metazoa > Chordata > Actinopteri > Syngnathiformes > Syngnathidae > Hippocampus > Hippocampus comes. The sequence goes on along the minus strand of NW_017805281.1, from coordinate 103,114 downwards.
ATTGAGATTTCAATCTCAATCGAAATAATAATTCATGATTAATTTTATAACCATCACAAAGGATCATAGTAGTTTGGACATGTATAGATGGATAAAAACAATGCTAATAAAAAAATTCAAAAATTGTGTTTCCACTGAGGTAAAAAAAAAAAATTTCCACACCAGACGTGAAATTACAAATTACAACAAAATACCATTTTTGATATGGTATACGAAGAGAAATAGTAATGTTACCTTATACGTAACAGCAACTATCCCCCCAAGCACAAACATAATCAAAAAACGTTAGTATGAAGCAAGTCACACAAGGCACACTCAACAGTGCATTAAAAAAATACATACAGAAATGAACCTACGATTGCGTTATAAAATCTGTGTCTCTTGGATAAAACACAATTTTTTGCACTCAAATCATTCAAATACACTGACAGCTCGGCAACAGATGAAACTCGAAATAATAAGGCGCTGCTGTAAAGGCAGCCGCTCTCGCGGCGCCATCTTGAAAAATATGAAATCATGAAATACATCTTCTGAGTTTATGTTGATAAAAGTCGACTGGCTTCCAGTATTGCGCAATAGAAGGACCTCTTTGACATACTACTGTAACAACTACGTACCTTGTGAGGCAAAACTACTACTGGGCATTTTGGGACTACTTGTTGCATCCAGGAGGCTACTCGGGCGTGACGTTTGCTAGTTGGGCCTAGTAGTATTAATACTGCAGCATAGTAATTTACTAGGAAGGCCGAATTGCATACTAGTCGACCAAAAGTGGCACTAAGAGTGGGAAAACAACATTACCAGGAATGAAAAAAAAAAAAAAACCACTACCAGTAAGACACAGTTGTTCTACTAGTGCGCCTTTGTCATTCTGCTACAGTAGTATGCTCTTTTTCCTTCCTAGTAAGACAACTCGGGGTATTGGTAAGATGAGTATGGCATATTGAAGCTGGAGAGGTTAACAAGTAGTATTTTAGTAGGCGGACTGGTAGCATGCAAATGCCAACCAGGCACAAGGAGAACATCCACACAGGAAGGTTGGAGCCGGAATCAAACCCTGAACTGTGAGGCGACCGTGCTAACCAGTCGACCACCGTTCCACCCCCTAATATCAATATGTACTTTTTAAAAATATTATCTGGTCATTCTATGGAAGGAGAAAACTAATTCAAATGTTTCAAAATGGCACGAAGCGCAAGACGTTCGCATATTTAGCACACGACAAGGCTGTTTGTTAATACCCCCGGATGCTGTTACAAGGAAGGGCAAATCGCATCAGTGCGGACAAAATCTCATCAGACGGATGTACGCGCCGGTGACACGATAACTCAATGTGACTGAGGAAGACGTGCGCGCGCGTGCGCACGCAAGCATTTCTGATCAAGGCCTCCGGGCTTTCAAGTGGTAATCACCTATGGGAGTGTTCGACACGGAACGCCCACTGCGCCTGTGAATTAATCGAAAACCTAGCCACATGCAAACACTACGGAGGACCGGTAATAAACAAAAGAGGATTTTGGCGGAGAGAATGAGCCTGGCTGGTTATAAATAAAGTAACATCTCATGAATGTTTAAGAGCAATCATAGCTACAGAGCTGCACAAAGACAGATTGGCGGCCGCGGGGGGAAAAACCAGGGGAGATTTCTGACTGAAGCTGCCGATATGGCCTCAAATTTACATTCAAAAAGCCTGTCTTTTGAATCAGCACTCCTCAACCTTATTTTGGACCATGGACCGTTTCATGGAAAGCAATATTTTAATGGACCGACTGACAAACAGAGGAAAGGAATAAAATCATGAAAGCATTGTGTGCTGAATGTAGTTGGTTGAAATGCCGGGGAGAAAATGACACCTAAAGTTTGTTACTTTGAGTCTACTCTGTAATTTTGTTGTGCTTATTGCAGAAAAGCCTGCTTGACAAATGGAAATGGGAGCAAGGATTTTTTTATTTTTTGGCAACCTCTGGATTTTCTGCCTTGATTTGAATCCAGAACACAACTCCATATTGCCAAAGCATTTTTAAAGGCTCCACATGGCTCATTTGCAAGCCTGTCGACATATTAATTAAGCAGAGTGGGCTTGGTGTGTCAGAATCACCTTCAGCCATAAACTTGTATTTTAAGTAGGGTCGTCTCTTAAATGCAGTTTTCATTTTCTTGGAAGTTGTCAGCTCTGTTTTTTGTCTCATCATTTAGCATTCTCCCCAAGCCAGTCTTTTTTTTCACACAAATATTCACTAGCTTGTGGGCTTACTTTTTTTATACACAGTAGCACCTTGACAGATAAGTGCCCCGGCTTTGAGGTAGTCTAGCCATGGAGCATCCATTTTTTTTGCTATGTGTTGCTATGCAAATTTTTTTTTTTTTTTTTGGGAGCCAGATTCGGATATGGCAAAAAAAAAAAAATTAACAATGTGGTAGAATATGTTGGTGTTTAACTATGGTATTCTCTTTTGTGAAAAGCGATGCTGTTCCATGTGTGTTTAAGTAGAAGTTGTTTGATAGTGTTTTGTATTGTATGTGAGCAACAAGATAGTAGACTATGGTCATTATATCCATCCATCCATCCAACCTTTTTCTGACCCGCTTTATCCTCACAAGGGTCGCGGGGGCATGCTGGAGCCTACCCCAGCGATCTTCGGGCAGTAGGCAGGGGACAAACGAACAACCATCCGCGCTCAGACTCACAGCTAGGGACAATTTTGAGTGTTCAATCAGCCTGTCATGCATGTTTTTGGAATGTGGCAGGAAACCGGAGAACCCGGAGAATACCCACGCAGACACGGAGAGTACATGAAAACTCCACACAGGGAGGCCGGAGCCGGAATCGAACCTGGTACCTCTGCACTGAGGTCGAATCATCTCAATGTTAATTATTACACATGACAATTTGACATTTCAGTACAGATTTTAACATGGATCGTGCAAATTGCCACAGAGGATTTGCTTTCGCAGGCCACATAAACTGACGTGGCGGGCCGGATCTGGCCCCCAGGCTTCGAGCTTGACACCTGTGCTTTAAATAGTTGTGCTTCAATACATTTAAATTTGGATTCAGCATAGGGGAACTTTAAATACCACGGATTTACAGGGGTTCACCGTTCATAGCGCAGGAGGCATTTTATAGTATATACAAACGACGGAACACAACATCAATGATGTTATCAATGTCTTGCTCAAAACGTTGGGAGTGACGGTGCAAGGTTATTGCCTCCGGTCGCCACACGACTTGTTATGAAAGCCAAAGTGCATTCAATGTGCTTGGGCGTGTTTGATTTCTAACCCGCTCTCCAGGCTTGCTATAGGTTAGCCGTGGAAGAGGAAGGAGGGCTCCTTCCTCGCCACATTTCCCGGGGATGAGCAGTTTGCCGGGCCGGGGTTCATCTCGCTCATACACGGTTGGCTTGATTTGAAGGGATGAAGGGACAGATGCTCGTCCACGCTGTCAGAGGCCTTCTCCCTCTATGACAGCACCACCGACTCCCTCCTCTTACATAACCCAACACCCCCCACCTAACCACCCACCACAACCGCCAACGCCTCCACCTCGCCACAGCGCCTGCCTTTATTGGTTTATTTATCTTGTTTCCAACCCACTATATCAACACACAATTCCAGCATGTTTTTTTCCAGCTTGACGGATATCCTTATAGAATGGCACATTGCGTATTTGCTGTATGGATTTTAGAAAGGGCAGAATCTTCTTGGTGTATGTTTATGACACCAAAGGATTTGGCTAAACAAACATTTCGAGAGGGTATTTTTGTTTCAATGAGTAATGTTGGATTTAACTATGTTTTTCCGACATTGTAATTTGCATTTTGAACATTTGCATCGGAGTTAACTAACAAACGTGTTGAGATTAGTCGAACTGGACATCTGCAACAGGGTGGTAGATATCTCAAACTGTACTTTGAGATATCTACAATTTGATTCTGACTTGTCAGACTGACATCAGGCACTTCACCCATTTAAAACTATAATACATCTCTCTCTCTCTATATATACCGGTATATATGTGTATGTGTCACTCACACTCTCTCTCTCTCTCTCTCTCTCTCTCTCTCTCTCTCTCTCTCTCTGCGGAAGAAACAAAAGGGGGGCGCCTCCATATTGATGCTGTGAATTAAAGATATCTTGAACTGAAATTTGGACGAATCAAAATCACACTGTAGATAATTGAAATTGGAGTTACAGATGTCTACAACAGTGTTGCAGATATATGGAATTCACTATCAGATGTCTGCAACTCAGTTTGAGATATCAGAGATGATGTCATTGTGACGTTGCCGAAAGCAGTTTCATTCATGTTTGACTTACAGATATTGCTAGTTGTCGTTTCGTCTCGTCACAATGACGTTACACATATGTTGAATGAAAATTCCAACATCCTTTGGATTCTACGTCATATTCCAGATCGAAAAGCTGAGCTTTTAAAATGTTAAAGGTGCTTGCCATATAGGCTGTATTATTTTTACAATGGGTAGAAGAGGTTGATGATGTATGTTTATGACCACAAGGATTAGGGTTTGGCAAAGAAAAACAATTCAGTAGGCTTTTGATAATGTTGGCTTCAAATGAGCAATAGATATTAGTTACACATTTGACTTAAGTCACAGTACTTGCTTGCATAATCACACACTGTTGTGATGTGTAAATAAAAGCAGAGTATATAGATGGGGGAGAGGGGAAAAAGGCACCGCATTTCCTTATCTCTATCCAGGCTGCGTCTCTGCTCAGGGGCATCATTGAAAAACTCAGCCTCCATTTTGCCCCTGTACTGCTGCTGCTTCTTCTTCATGTTCTTCTCACCTCCGTGCTCCTACTGCCTCGCGCACACATCTTACAATGCGGCGTATGGGATGAAAAAAAAAGACAACCCCCCTCCCCCAAAAAATGGACGATGCGGCGGCTCCACACCACATTGCCACATACTCATGCATGGCAAGGAGCCGTTCTTTGAATCTCATGCTCAACAAGCGCGGCCCTTCCCCCCGCTTCGGCTCACATACGTGCAGCTTGTTTAATTAATGCTTCAGAGGCAGCATCGGCTTGTTTTTTTTTTTGTTTTTTTGTCTAAATCCCACCTACCTCCCCTTAACTGTAATTGTCATTCATGTAAATACACTATGACCCAAAATGTAACGCATGTAACGCGGCGGTTTCATTCATAATCTGTGCTGGATGCATGACAGGCTTACAGGCGTGAGCGTTGCAGAGGACACATTCATTAAATCGGGATCGTCACCGTATAAAATGGAGTCCATCGATACGAATGCAAGTGATGGCATTTCATCATCTCATCCAAATGAGACACGAGGCGATGGTCAAGTGTTTCGCGTTTCTCAGCTTTACATAACTGCATTCCTGACAAAAATGCACCATTTTCTTTTCGGGCCTACGACACCTGAATCAGCACAGAAGCCAAGGCGTGTTCCAATCTATAAGCATTAGTCATCAAATGCACAAACATGATCTCCATGTGTGCACTCAAACTGGATCAGTCCTGTTCTGTCCTTCCCACATTGCTGCCTACCACAGTCACAGTCAATGGGAAGGCTAAGAGATGACAAACTGGAAGGATTACAAGAACATTTATGGTGGTTTACTGGAGGGATAATAATAATAATACATTACAATTTTGTGCAGGGGGGGGTGTCTTTGCAAATGAGATGCGCAACAGGGAGCAACAGTATAATAAATGGCGTTAAGCAGACCGGAATAGGTATGTTTTGAGCCTAGATTTGAAGAGGGTTAATAAATGGGCATCAGAACAATTTTCCCTATCAAGGCCCGAACAGTTTATCCAATTTTAGCTAATCTAGAACTGAAGAGGGTTAATGAGTAGGTCTCGGAACCATTCCTTATACCAAGTTCCAAAGAAACCCTGAGTTTAAGCTAGTCTAGATTTGAAGTGGGTTCATGATTTGCTATCAAAACTATTCCCTACACCAAGGCCCAAAGAAAATCTCAATCGTCGTTTATTTGTTAAGAGGGTGAATGAACTCATCTCAGAACCATTATTCCCAACTTGAAAGCCCAAGCATACCATCTCATTTTACCTCATTGAGATTTGAAAAGGGCTAATGAACAAGTGTCAGAACCATTACTTACACACAGACCCAAAGAAAACCGCAATTTTAGCTCGTCAAGATTTGAAGCGCGTTAATGAACCAGTATCAGAACCATTCGCTGTGCCAAGACCCAAAGACCTCAATCCTAGCTCCTCTATATTGAAGGAGTGTTAATGAATGGGTATGAGGACCCCAAGCATATCTTACCTGGTCATACCACTCCCGATTGGTGCAGGTGCACTCAGGCCACCATCCTCCTTGTCCACTTGAGTTGTTGCCGTTGACTTTGGGACCCCCTTTGGATTGGCCCTTAGGATTGGGGCCTCCAGGCCCACCGCCAGACATCATCTTGCCCTTACTTCTCCCTAAGGTGCCCCCTCCACCTCCACCTCCTCCTCCGCCGCCGCCACCTCCTCCTCCTCCTCCTCCTCCACCCATGTTGCCTCCTCCCCCCGAGGCCGGAGCGGGTAAGGTTTGGCCTCCTCCGTACCCGGGCGGGTATCCGTAGGGCTCGGCCTGCCAGTCTCCTCCATAGGCCGGGGCGTCCATCCTGCGCAGGGCCGCCATGCGGGTCACCTCATAACATTCTGGGCACTTGCAGCAGTGGTGGTGTTTGTGCATGCTGGCTGGGCGGACGCTGGGCTGATGTCACACGGCGCCGCGATGGGCTAAACGGAACACAGATGCCAGCGGAAAAGCGCACTAATCACAGGAATTTGAGAGAGTTTTTCCCGCCCTCTTTTGTCAAATCCCGTCGCTCTCAGCTTCTCGGATGCGAAGCAAAGGGGGGGAAAAAAATGGAGATGGAGAGGGAGACGGGATGCCGCAACAGTAAAAGAAAAACTACAAAATGGGCACGGCGTCTTTGTCCTCTTGAGCGTAGAAGATCAAATATTGTATACGATCACAATCAGAGACCAGCCCTGATGAGATGAGAATCCTCTTGGTTCACAGTGATGCGCATATAAATTCATATATATGGACATATATATGGATATATATGTTTTGCTTATACATTATATATATTTACACACACAAATACATATAAAAATATGAATATAAACAGACGAGCACGAGTACAGATATGTACAAGGATAATTGAATCTATATATAAATATCTATAAGCGTGTGTACAAATATATATAGCTATATAAACAATATGTATAAATAAACAGTGTCCTCCGATGGAAAAATCTTGCTCTTCGACCCTCCGTGTCTTCCTGTGCGCTCAAAATTTGCTCTTCTTTTTCCCCCTGCGTTGAAAAGGGTTAGTGCCGCCTCTTCTTCTCCCAGGCTGCAGAGAGGAGCTGAGCTGTGATCGCCTCTCAGCCAGCTTGCCCTAGATGTGGATTATTCCGAGGATGCGAGCGAGCAAGGGAGGAGATTGTGACGAGGGAGAGAGAGCGACAGCCAGGAGGAAGGGAGTGAGGGAGGGAGGGGGTGGGGGAGGCTCAACTACGTAGCAGCATCCCTCTCGCCTCGAAGCGACCCCCCCCACCCCCAACTCCATGGCCTCAGCCAATCAGCTGCAAGTGCAGCCATCAGCAGCAGCGGCAGCAGCAGAGAGCATCCGCTCGATGCTCTTAAAGGGACAGGCGCACCTCAACGTCACTGCTATGACTGAAAAAAGGTTCGAACACGTGACTGCGTATAGGGTTGCAAAATTCTGGGGGTTTTAAAAGAGGAAACTTTCCATGGAAATTCATGAGAAGAAACCTGGAATTAACAAAAACAACGGTTGCCTCATAATACTGCACCATACTGTTCATTTTCCATGTACACATCAAAAATATGATTGTCGATATGAAATTATGAATTACCGGTCTTTTTGAAATATATTGATAGCCTGTCTGCACTGCTATTAACCCTATTCCACATCATCACCGACTTTTCTACTGCAAGGATGCACTGTTATGAAATCATATTTCTGCTTGTGTCTGTGATTACGTCAAATATGAACCAAAATCAAGTTATTCCCGAAGCCTGCTTGAAGAAATGCATAAAATGGGTGGCAGGATATCTTCCTTTCACAGCGATGACATCAACACACGTGTAGCAACAAGATTACACGCTTGGGCCCTGCAGTGGGTGGCCGTACGGCTGAATGGATGGATGGAGAGCGTGTATGCACGTGTGTGTGTGTGTGTGGGGGGGGGGGTGCGTATCTGTGTGTGTACGTGTGTGAGGGGGAAGAAATGCACTCGCTTGTGAAGCTTGACCAGCCAGCCATTTTTTTTGTGGTTGTTTTGTTTTCTTTTTGCAGTAATGCAATGAGACTGCATGTGTAGCTTTCATGAATTGATCAAATACACACATGACGCATCGTGACACAAAGGTGTTTTTTTTTTTTTTGAGAGAGAGAGGGAATGACACTATTAAAACCCTGCAGGTATGACTTATTAATGTGAAGGGGTAGATCCGGGTGTGTCTGAAATGTGAAGGAGGGATACATTTGAACATAGCCTGTGTGGAACAGTCAATAGATGGGAACTGTACAGCAGTAGAATTCATACTTCTTTACTAATTTTCAAAGTAATAATACACAGGAAATCAATATATAGTATTCAGTAATTTAAAAGGTGCATTCCAATAGATGGGGACTTGTGTGTCAATAAAACTAACATACTAAACCAATTACAAACAGAAAATCCGACTTGATAGCCAAAAAAGATTTATAATTGCCTACAGATGCCCAAGATGGTGTTAAAGCACCACTGTGGTCAAAGTGAAGCTCTTAAAACTCATGTCATCATAGTTCTTTGACACCATGGCTTGATGCCACATCATTTTTCCCTAAATGCAGCTCCTAAATTCATCTAAACATAGTCATATGGCACCAAAGTTCCAAAAGGTGGCACGTAAGTAACGTTTTTGTCAAAGTGGATCTCCTCAACTCACTTTAACATGGCCCCAAGATGTCGCACGATGGAGGCAAAGCTCTACTCGAGTGAAAATGAAACTTCTCAACTCACTTCAAGTCAAGTCAACTTTTATTGTCAAATATGCTCTATGTGACAACATAGTCACTTGGTGCCAAGTGACTATGTTGTCAAATTCAACAAGATGGCACCAAAGCACTACTTTGGTGTAAATTAAGCTCTTCAACTTGCTTCAACATACTTTCCTGTCACCATGTCGGCCGCGAAACATGACTTCGGTCAACACGAAGCTCCTAAACTCACTTTTACAAGAAAATAGTTTGATATCAGGTGTAATATTAAGAATATAAATATTTGTATTTTTGTATTTCATTTTGACTTAAATATATTAATATTTTATGACTTCATTAAAAAGAATACAACTTCATTCCCACAAGATTATGACTTTTTATCCTGAAAAAAATCCGGCCTTTACATTGTTTTTTTCATTTTTGTTTCTTCTCTGAGAATATATATATATATATATATATATATATATATATGCACATACAATAAAGAGATTCATATTATATTATGTCTTTCTCCCATTGTTAAACGAAAGACTTAAAGATCTTAATAGTACCACTTTACTTACCCTTGTCAGATTTGTACTTTGTATCTCCAGAAAAAACATCTTTGTTTAATTAGAGATGAAAGTGGACTTTCCTGAAAATTCCGGAAAATACATGACATTCAATGATTAATCTGCCTCTTGTGTGCACACGTGCACCCTTGGTGGCTTCCGTTCTCGCCGAAATGTTGAAATCTCCAAGATATAGCGAGGCCATGAGAATGTGAGGGGAGGGGTGTTACTGTTACTAGTGTTCGTGCCTCAACATGGCTCTGCTTGTGAAACAAAACAACAAACTAAAACGCGTGTTCATTCAATGTTGTCAACTAATATCCGGATTAATTTTAGGCAATTTTCCCTCAATTCTCCAGAGGAAATTTCATGAAAATTGAAAAATCCGGAATTCCGGGAAAATCCGGAGGACTTTCATCTCTAATTAATATGACAACTTTTTTTCCCAACCAAAATGTAACTTTATTCCCAAAATGTTTGCTAATCCCCTGTCATGTGTCAGTGCAAGCAAGCTTCCTGATATAACCGAGCAGGATCTGCAATGCGTTGCAGACTGTCCGCGAGGCACGCACAGCAAGCTCAGCCACACTTAATTACACGCAAGAGTAGCTCACTTCTTTTTAATGATACTATCTCACTCCAACCTACAGAGGTTTACCTAGTTGCGAGAGTGGAACTAAAAATCAAAAGAGCACAATCACCTCTTGAGTTTGTGGATTTGCGGGGCGGCAAGCCACAAAGCTCCAATGGAGCCAACCAGAGTGGTGCTTGGGGCGGGGCTTGCAAAGCAGCTTGAGAGGAAGATGTAAGCATATTGATCATGGCACACATGAGGGAGCACATGTTGCAACACTGGCAGCCTTGGCCTGAATCTGGAATGTTCTCTGCTCGGATGAATTTACCACTCCATGCAGTCAGATGAAGAAGCATAGCGGTATACTCGTCTCGCGGTTATGTAATAAAAGAGGCACAGAGGCACTCGAGCGGAGCGTCTAAATTTGTCGTCAAATTCAAAATATGCTTTTCCTGATGTAAAACCGGCATCAGGAATATAGATGTGATATATTTGTTGAGTGCAAGATTAAAAAAAAAAAAAAACGAAACAAAACTATTGTGTAATAAAGTGATCTAATCTACAATTCTTAAACAGCTGTTTGACATGCCTTGTCCAGTAAAATGAACCCCAAAAGCTCATGCCTGATGTTAGTTGACAAAAACGAAAAAGAAGGACTTCATCACCGCACTTATAGCTAGTTTTAGTTAGTGTTATCAATGTAAAATGTAGTTTCGGTTACTATTTTCATTTTTTATTTTATTTCGTGGACAAAAACGCTTTTTCCGTTTTATGCCTTTCGTTCATTATACTATAACTATAATAACCTTGATTCTTACACCATCTGTATTGATGAAATGTCTTATTGGCACCCTCTAAAAACAATGACACTTTTTTTATTTTTGTCAGAAATCTTGAAAAATTGAACCAAATACTGATTAGTTTAAATATATTAGTCGTTTCATCTCAGAAGTGGAAATGAATGACATGTTTCACCCTTTCAGTGACAGCGGTTACTACAGTGACAGTTTATCATGTTATCAGGTTACAGGGTGCATGAAAGTGTAAACGCAGAATGTCGCCGATTTTAGCAGAGGAGGCCAGCATCCTGAGGAGATGTTTGAGGCAAAAAAAAAATAAAATAAAATGTTTTTGTCAAAATATGACTTCAGCCATTACTTTTGACGATATCATAGTGCAATCGTAAACCGAGGGCTCCCTGTAATTTTTTGTCCTCTGTCTGCGATCCATTTTTGGGTCCCGACCCACCAGTTGATAACCTCTGGTTTCATGAATGACAGCAATAAGATACACGTGCCAGGAGAGCTGAAACCCTGCCCGGCGTGTTTGTGCCGCTTGAATTCCACGGCTAGGATGATTCCGAGTGATTAATGCGTACATACACGCACGACGATACGTACTCCCCTTTTATGAAGAAAATCCTCCTGTGTGACTCACAGCAGGTTTGAGAAATGAGCAGAGCATCCACCCCACATGCTTTAGTGCGCAATCTGCAAGCCTGCAGTCGCTTCCTCTCTGTTTTTTCTTTTTATGTGCACACAAACGTTGATGAACACTGCGCCCAATTAAACAGCTCGAATTGGGGACGTGGGGGGGCAAGCGCTAGGTGATTTATCTTGGCAAAATGAAAGCGGTGACCTCTGATCCGCGGGAAAAAGACTTTGGCGTGTGATTTACGGCACAAGGCGGACGGAATTATCTGCCCGCTCTTCAGCGCAGACGTTTCCCCTTCTTTTTCTCCACTCGTTGCCTAGCGGGCAAAGCGCCGTGCAATCCGCACAGCATCGGCTTGCCTTATTACGTAAACCCACCTGGACACCCTGGAAAACACACGCGCTCGCACGGGTATCGTAATGAGCGTGTTACAATGCCAGCTCCCCCACCCCACCACCCCCCAAACGATGCAGACCTTTGCATTGAGTCATTTCAAGGCATTTCTATGGCAAACCATGTGACCACGAGTTTGTCACCTGACCGGATGCAACACCTTAAAAGGCAGATCGGTAGTGAGGGAGGTTTAAAGGGCCAGCTCTCTTGCAGCAAAAAATAAATAAATAAATAAAATAAAAAGTGGGGAACATGGATGGGTTTGAGGACGCAAGACTCACAATTATGGAATGCTGTTCAAGCATTTATTCCACATTCTTGTTATCCAGTTACTAGTTAGCTCTTTGCCCTGACTATTAAGACAATTCAGCAAACTAATAGAGCAACTGGGGCTCACTCAAAAATTGATTCTCTTAACTTACTCATGTTTTAGCATTACTAGTGCCACTAGTAGGCAATCACACCATTCTAATAAACTACTGTGTTACTCTGGTAACACTTCTAGGCCCAACTGGGAGGCATGTGTCCTATACTAGTAGTCTTCTTGTAAAACAGTGATCTAAACAATGCATCGATGGCTTTGTGTAAAAGCTTTAAGTAAAAGCCATTCGTTCGATAACTTTGATATCCAGCTCGAGATAATTTTTATATATATATATATATATATATAAAAAGTAAAAAAAACACATCCATACGGCTGATACGTCAGTCAACTGAGACACTGTACTTGCAGCATCATATCACATCGTAAATCAATACTGGTATCGATTAGCAGACTCACACAAGTAACAAAGCGGCTTGTCCGTGCAGTGATGAAAGTTAATACAACAGTTACATCTTAGGATGATACTAATGCAGCGTGTTGTACCGGAGACAAATTCCTTGTGTGTTCTACATACTTGGCCAATAAAGATGATTCTGATTCTGATTATAATGACAGACATGTCGTGGCAAAACCTTTTAGTAGCGTCCAAAATTCATTTGAGACTATTCCCTGACACCGAGGCCTATTAAGAGGCCATTCCCTCCACGCAGACCAGTGCAGTTCTGTTCTGTTGAGTCCACATCATAAAATAACCAACCCCAAATCCACTTTTCACCACCATTTCGATTGGGTTGCCGGTCAAACCACAAAATTCCCCAGCTTAACTTTTCACGGAAATTTACCAGAAACTATGCCTCCCCACCTCCCCCCGAACCCTGGTAAACACGTTCAAAGTCGCCATAAGTGAGGTGGGGAAAAAAAAGGTGCCCTGTGTGTGGGCAGAATGGCGATGACTAGAGGGGGCATCAGTGAAGCATGCTGCTCAACAGAAGCGAGAAGGGGAGGGCGGGACGGGGGAGTAAAAATAGAGAGAAGAAAATAGACGAGACGCAGAGAAAACAAAATGTGCCCATCGGTGCACGAGGAGGCAGGAGAACAAACTCTGTTCTGCGCGCTCGCCTTGCAGCGCCTGGCCTGCACCCGCTGGGGCAAATGGTTGATGAGATCCAGGGCTACTAGCAAGGTGTAGGTTCGGACAAATAAGAACACAATTATTTTTTTAAAAAGCAACGAAAGCAAGAGGGAAGCAGAGCGAGCCAGATCGAGAGCTAGAGCAGTCAGTAGGGATGCAGGCGGGGGAGGAATGTGGTTTCCATGGTAACGCCGGCTGTCGGTTCCAGCTCCGCACTGCACCCACTCTCTCTCTCTCTCTCTCTCTCTCTCTCTCTCTCTCTCTCTCTCTCTCTCTCTCTCTCTCTCTGTCACCCCACTCCATTTCTCCCTCCCATTCACTGCCTGCTCATCCTCCACTCCCTTTTTCAAGCAATACAGAGTCTCAACACATACGCACGCACACACACACACACACACACACACACACACACACACACACACACACACACGCACACACACACACACACACACACACACACACACACACAAATCCAGCAACTCGCTATCAGACGCATCCATCTAGGAATGTGAGCGCGTACAATATGCGATGAGACACGTGCGGCATTTCCATTTAACACCACAAAACAGGGGGGGAAATAAATAAATAAATCCATCATGTTTTTGGTGCAAGATGACAACAAAAATCACAGAAATGTAGGTGGAACCCACTTGGGTGTTTATTTTTTGTTTTGTTTTTTTTAAATACATTTATGTGTTTTGTAAGCTTTACACAATCGGGATTTTGGAGCTGATCACCAATCAGCAGGTTGACAAAAAAAAAGAAAACCGATCACAGATCTGATCAGAGGCTGGACCAATAGATCTATTCTAACAAATTGATTATTGTACCGTTGATCCTCCCTATTCGCAGGGAATTGGGACCAGCCCGGCCAACAAATTGTCAAAATTTACGTGAGTCAAAAAGAATTCATGTTTATTTTACATTTCTTTTACAGTCTTTTTCTGATCGTTTAATAGTAAAAATAATATCCATCCATTTTCAACACCGCTTATCCTGAAAAGGGTCTTGCTGGAACTTATCCCAGCTGACTTCGGGCAGCAGGCGGGCTACACTCTCAACTGGTTGCAGAGCACATACAAAAACAATCAGGCACTATAACTCTTGAACCAATTACTTAATTGTAGAGTTATTCAACATCTACAGTTTTTAATTTGTTGTAAAATTGCTTGTTTCATTTATATTTGGGGTTTTGTTGGGGGGGTTAAAATAGTTTATTTTGATAGTGAAATAGTAATCATGCTCATTTTAAATAGATTTTATTGAATTAATATAACAATTACCAATGACGCAATTACTTCATTTGATAAGACAACTGGTCTATGACGCCGTTGGATTTTAACTTTCTTCCTTTTTTTTTTCTTACTATTTTTACGTCAAAATGCCGCATATCAGCGGCGATAAACTGTCCGCTTGATCTCAACTGAAACATTATACTTAGTTTCAACATTTAATTCCTTCTTCAAGCACCACGAGTAGGGGTACCATCATCATCATCATCATCATCATCATTTAAAAAAAAAAAAACTCACCTTTGGCACATCAATGTGCGATCGAGTCACCAGGGCGCACACTCGCTCCACCTGGTGATCACTTCTTCTGCAAGTCACTCGGACGCGGGAAACGCCTTCCTTCTCTTCCTCATCCGCTTCCACCGGTTTCTTCGAGAAGACAAATAAATGTTGATTTATTATAATTAACTAAGAAATCAAGAAATTGTTTTGGGAGAATTTGGAGAAATAAACATGTTAGCTTCCTTGCTGGTAGTCGCACAACAGAAGCATGCGATTCTGTTAGGAAGCTTAGAATGTAAAACATTAAAACATTGGATACATTTTTTTTTCTTGTCACACTTAATATTTGAGCTTTGACTTATGTAAATAATTCATTTAATGCAACCTGAAATTTTTAACTATTAATTTCTTGTCTCAAACGAATTATTTCAAGTGATCCAAAATTGAGAAAAATTTAGTTGGCTTCATTACTTAAGTAATTCTTTCAGTTTAACTTGAAATTTTGTTCTTTGTGCAAAGAACTTTGGAATTTTGAAACGAACTTTTTTTTTTAAGTTGTCATAAATTCATCCAACTTTTCGTTTGTTTGTTTTTTTCCCCCGTGGAGCAAGGAGAAAACTAACATGGCTGTTTAAGACATGACAAAAACCACTTTGAAAAGCTTTTCAAAGCTATATGACGAACTGCATATTGCGTTTCATCGTACGCACCTCCACTACATTGCAGTTTAATTGTTTCTACAGTTCTATTTGTTCAAGAAAATGTGCTATTGCAAAAGTAAACATACAAAACAATTTATTTTTCATTTTTCAAAATCTACCGTTCCCATATAGATACAGTAAATTAATTTACATCTCTTGGGTTCATTACTGCAACAATTAACCCACAGTGCAACTTCAAGTACAGCAGAGGGCAGTGTTTAAGAAAAAAGGCAAGTGGCCCCTGGTTGAGGCTTTGCTCGGGGCAGTTTGGAAGCGGAAAGTGGGGGGCGTGTGCATTTATAGAAACGCAAAGCAAGGCAAGCCAGAAGTGTGTCAAAACAAATTTGGGATTGATTGAATGTTGACATTCATTGGGGAATTTTATCATGGAATGTGTGGAAGGAATGCAAAAAAAAAAAAATGGAGAATTGTTGAACTCTCTAAAAAAGAAGCCTTCGTGTCCTGGTTGAAGTGAACCTTTTTGGTGGTGGGATGTTTGAATTGATTGAGGATTTTGAAAAGACACAGTAAAATTATAAAAGGGGAATTTTGAAATGGGAATTTATGAACTCTGGGCCAATTGGGAATTTCTGAATGAGTAAAAAAAGATATCCCGCATACGTTCTACATTTTGATACTGAAATGCTTGAAATCCGTTGAGAAATGTGGAAGGGTCAGATGAATTTGTAAATTAAGTTGAAGATTTTGTCATGAAAAATGAAGAAGCGAACAATGTGGATATAGCTTGAGAACCAATCAGTTAACTCTCTTGAACAACGGCACTATGCATGATGTCACCTCAAGATTAACAGTCGACATTAACAAGTGAAAATAGTTGGGTTACATACATTTGAGTAAGCCGGTTTCATTCAAAACCGATCGCCGCAATGCTTTGATGCAGAAGGAAGAGGTTGACCAGCTAATTACCAAAATGTGATCACCTTGAGTTACAAGAGTTTCCATGACAAGAAACCAGGAATTTAGAAAACTGAATATTGACTTTTAATAGGGAACTTAAATGTAGCTAGGGAGAGTACATTCTAGCATAGTCCTGACTAAAACAACCAGATATCATGGTTGTAAATTAGTACCTGAGGTACGAATGCCCCGATGTATCGTTTGTCCACTTACAAGCAGTCACTTGGTCAATAATTTTGCTGTGTTTTGAAAGCCAAAATTTAAGATGACGAGCAAGCTTCCAATACACTATCGCTTGAGTGAATTGGAAAAAGAACTGATTCACAAATCTGCATTTGTAAATTTGCCTATTCAATTTAATCTGCTGATTTTAGCTCTTTTAAACTTGTCCAAACATTGGGCTTTTTTTTTTTTTTTATAGTTAAAAAATTTGCACCCCCCAACAAAAAAAAACTGTTGATTTTTACTGATTTTTCTCCCAGTTGTCAAGATATACAAAAGGGCAAAGTATTGTAAAACAGTCAAATTTTCAGCCTGTCATTTAGATCCTTGTTGTTGTAAGTGGTAAGAGGCCAAAAAATGAGTTATTTTATTAATTACATATTTTTCAAATAGATTTGCCACATATTGGAATTGGCAAAAGTCTCAGAAAATCACAATCAGTCAGGCCCTAGTTCCTAGGTAATCAACTGTCGTATCCTTGTTCATCTATCTATACCATTTATGTATAATGACAGGCGGAGCAACGAAATGCTCTTCCACTAGATGGCAGAAGCTAAAACGAACCTGCTGTCCACCTGTTGCCATTCATAAAACAGAATAATTGCTTTTGACTCGCTCAAAGCTCCCTTTCCAGCCCTCGTAGTACCTCTGCCTCAAATTGAGGCAGGAAAAGGCCTGACGTTGCATTTGAAAGCAGCGGCTATTTCCCTCTCTTTGTAGCACACCAAGGAATGTGCAGACTCATTTGGTTTCCCTCCCATCCTCCGCCCAGGTGACGACACGGCCGGAATACAGATGAGCTCCTCGCTGGGTGCCCATTAAGAAGCCCACTCTCTCTCCATCGCTCACTTGCTCTCTATCTCCGGCGTCCCACCAGCACTGCTGTATCCCTTCTTATTAGCCTCACGCTTCCCAGGCCCCCCACAAGCAGCAAATGGGATCCAGAGACCGAGCTTGGAGGAAGGGAGCCATGGATGCATGGAAGGATGTACGCAGCGAATTAGGCGACAAACAGGGCGGCTCACGACGACGACTGGAGAAAAAAGCTTAGTGAGCCAGAATGAAGACGCACTTTGAGTTTGTGTGGTTGACACGGTTCCAATCTTAAGCGGATGACTGACGTGGAAAAAATGAGCCGCACATGTAGCCGCTGATTGGCTACTGTCGTGCTGAATGATTTTGAAAGCTAATCTAATTTTATATACACCCCATGTTTGCAAACATGTGGAGTACATTTCTCAAGACACTTCCCAAATAGCTAGCTAGCTAGATAGATAGCCAGCCAGCCAGCCAGCCAGCCAGCCAGACAGACAGATAGATAGATAGATAGACAGACAGATAGACAGATAGACAGATAGATAGTTTTGCTCAGACCAACCACTCAGATGATGAAAAAATACCGAAGTTATTGTGGTCTATCAAGCCGGTGGATAGTTTGTGTTTTTAGTCAAGAAAAAAAATAGCACTGTATTCACAGAAAAATGTAGTAAAACAGAATCTTGATGAATAAAACGGCTTAATGAAGTTGAAGTTGTTTGTTGGAACAAGCAGAAAGCCACAACATACTGCGCTATTTAAGCTTATTGAAGTTGTTTATGTTTTTCTTCTATATTCCAGGTAATTTATTTTCTACTTCCCACTGTAATGCAGGAAAACAAACAAACAACACTGAACATAATCCATCTGCGACTTACCACATAAAAGTCAAACAACATATTGCCATTAGGTGATTGGCGAGCAAGCGAGGCAGTGAAGCACAGAAGAATGACGTCAGCCAGAAGTTTGACCTCTCGGTCTACACGCCATTCGCAGTCACCTTTACATGATCAACATAAAAGCCCGATTTAGACTGACCTAAGATGGACCGCACGAGACTTAAGCGTCATACAACCCAGCACAGGGGCTGTCAAATTCAACTCATGGGCAAGAGAAGGTTTATAATTGCTTATAGATCCCATAGGATGACGGCAAAGCACTACTTTTGTTAAAATGAATTATGTTTCTTGGACAGGTTGAAACTGTGAAATGAATTTCATGGTTCTGTACTCGGGACATGTGCAATGACAAAAAAATGTCCATTTCATTAAACTCCTCTACTCACTTCATCACAATTCTTTGGCACCAACATGCCACAAGATGGCGGAAAAGCATCAACTTTGTCTAAATGAAACTCCTCGGTTGACCTCAACATTGTTCCTTTGTATCAAGATGCCACAAGATGAAAGTGAACTATGGTGTCTCAATGAAGGTCTTCAATTCATCTCAACATAGTGCCTTGGAAGTAAAATGACACATAGAGGTGGTAAAGCAGTAATTATGTCGACATGAAACTCCTTCATTGATTTCAACATAGTTCCTTGGTACCAAGATGGCACAAAATGGTGGCAAAGCACTACTTTTGTCCAAAAGAAACTCAATAGATTTCAACATAGTTCTTCTTTACCATGATGACACAAGGTGGTGGCAAAACACTACTTTTGTCGAAATGAAGCTCTGAAATTGTCTTCAACATATTTCTTTGGTACCAAGATGCCATGAGTTGCTGACAAAACACTACTTTTGGCCAAGTGAAACTCTGCAATTGACTTCAACCCATTTACCACGGGTTAGCAACAAAGCACTATATTTGTCCAATTGAAAATCCCCAATTGACTAACATATTTCTTAGGTACCAAGGCACCACAAGATGGCAACAAAGCACCACATTTGTCCAAATAAAAATCCTCGATTGACTTCAACATATTTCTCTGCGTACAAAGATACCACAAGTGGTGGCAGAGCACTACTTTGGTTTAAATGAAGCTCCCCAACTACCGTACTTCAAAGGGAGCAAATTGGAGTCTTTCACAACAAATAACGGAGGATAGACTGCAAAAATATTGAGGAATATCAAACCATGAATATGCTTTTTGTGACATTCTTATTTGGAGGTGTGCCTCAAGATTTCTCCAATATAAAACACTGTATATGTAACAGTGAATACCAATAGACACACACTGCCAAATATCTGTCCATAATGCAGTCTTCCTCTTGAAATATTCGACTCTTTCCCTGTGTGTGAGTGCACTTGTGCGTGTGCACCAAGCTAAAAATACACAGTGTCCTAATGAAAGGCCTGGCTGACTTCATCACAACGTGCAAATGGACCTCACATCTTTTGACCCAGTCCGACTCCGCCTTCCTGTCCAACTTCGCTTATCTCGTAGGAGTGAGCGAGAGGCGCGGGTAGCACACGTACTACATGTGGCAGCAGATGTAAACATTGAAGCGCGTTTTGCTCCCAACTGCAACAAGTGGCGGCAAATGTACCTCCCACGCTTCCTTCTCGCTTTCTTCCTTTTCCTTTAGCGCACTTTGTTGCGCATTCAGCTGCAAGGTCACCTCGTAACACTCTTGAATGTCTATGGGAAGAGAAGAAAAAAATACCCTTTATAGTCTATATATAGCAACATTACACATGTACACTTTTTAACAGAGAAGTTCACACGTCAATCAAGACATGATGTTTGTCTTTTTTTGGGGAGGGGGGGGGTATACAAGTGGGAATTTATATGAATGCTGTGGTTCCACATAATCAAGAGCTACTCTTATCTGGCTTTTGAATGAGATGACTTAGTTGCAAAGTGCAAAGAGAAATTCACATTTGTGAAGCACTACAAACAGACGCCAGTCATTGGCGGCGTGCATCACTTAGGAGTTGAGATCAACACAGCTTTTGAGTAAAAGATAATGATTGGGTTGTCAATCTTGGGGAAAGGCATGAGGGCAAAAAATGCCAACACGTTACAAGGCCAACAAGTTTAGGCAACTCACACTTGAACAGAGTGTGTACATGTATGGTATAAATTGAATATATTTCGTGGTAAGAGTAAGAAAGTCGGGCCCAACCGATATGGATTTTTTTTTCAGGCTGATACCAATTTTTGGCAGAAAAAAAATACTGACAATCAATTAATCGGACAGTTTATTTTTTAAAATATATAATGCATAAAATAACATTTTTCTTCTGTCAAAGAGATGGAGATTTTCACTAATCATGGGCCAGCCTGGTCCCAATTCCCCGCGAATCAACTCTAAATATATTGTTTTGTTGAACCCCACCCATGTTCCAAACAGTGAAAAAGCGACAAACAAGCTTTTTTGTCTAGTATCAGAAGAGTCTACTCTTTCTTTTGGGTAGGTTCAGCACTTCCCAAAAAATGTGGTGAGGCTCATGAAAGTCTTAGGAGTCAATGATTTCATAAAAATGAAATGAATATTAAATATTTTTATTATTATATTTAGAATATGATTCAACAGAGATTCAAAAACAGGTTTCTTGACTGTGAGCAGATGAACTAACAAATACACCACTGTGCTAACCAGCAGAGTAATATTGTCGTCATTGGAAAGTTGTTTTAACAAGAATTAAAGATTTTTTCTCTCTTTTTTTTTTTTTTTTTTTTTTTTTTTTTTAAATAGAGGCCATGCTTGGTGCACATCAGCGCTTGGCTCAATGAGCAGCCCGGCTGGCCCGGTGTGTGGTGGGGCGTTGATATGAATGAGCTTGGGCAATTTTGCTAATGTCACCCACGGGATGGATACGTTACAGCGCTGACATAAAAATGGTTAGCAAGAGACCACATCAACTTTTTCCAAAAGTTCAACATCAGGGCAAGGTGCATTGATAATGATTCAGGTTTTTCAGCAGCAACAATGGAATGCCAGCTTTTGGTGGGATGGTCCACAATAATAGAAATATATATAACAACATATAAACATTGATGTACGTATATTTCTAAATTAATATGAGAAAAATTAAAAGCATACTCTTTTTTTCTGAATGCATTGCCGAGCTATTGAATCGGTACTCGGTATCAGCAGATACTTAAAACTAAAGACTTGGACTTGGTGCCAAAAAACGTGATCCTAATCTGTATTGTACTTTACCTTACGTAGAGAGCGTGAGTGCTTTTTCAGATTTTCGCTGCATGTTTTCAGACATCAGACTACACGCTGACACCGAGTATAGACTTTCCCCAAAAAATAAAAAAAAAATAAAAAGTGAAACCTTCCAACCCAAACAGACCACATGCATTCCTTTCCAGGGAGGAAAAATAACATCATCTTAGCCAGAAAGCCTTTTGATGTTAGGGCAAGGACTGATGAAAAGTTGTTGACACAGTCATGAGGAGGGCAGTGGGGGCTTATCATTTCCTAAAAAAGACACTACATGCAGGATTAGCGTGTTTGGATGTGGTGGGCCTCCTCTTATTGTCGTGTCTATTCAATTGGAATGGACTTCTCTCTTATGCTTGTTTGGGGGAATCACAAAAACAAGAATGTGACCCTGCCCTCTATATAATGGAGCTTACCGGAGTAACACATTCATTGGAAAACTAGGTCACAAATACAAGCCAGTCCAAAACCATTCAATCCCCCACCCCCCTCAATAAAACACTCCCTGGAACATTTAGCGTTCAAATAAGTAATTTAAGATGGGGATCCCCCACTTTTTTCACACACACACACACACACACTTTTGTTGGAACAAAAAAGTGAATGCACAGTTAAGGCAGCTTTTGTTCCTGACAGTGCAACCATGCAACAAGTGGCACACACAAATCAGGCACTCGCTTTACAACAAAAAATAAATACAATAAAATAAAAGAACTAAAATCTTTAAAAAAAAGGAGGAAAATAAATTTAAAAAAACAAGCACAAAAATAATGAACAATAAGTAAGACTATATTTTTTACAAATAAATACAAAACAACGATTTATTTAGAAAATATATACTAAACATCCAACAAATTTTTCATGACTTGTTTTATAACACTTAAACATCATTTTAAATTCATTGAATATGAACATTTATAACATATTAAGGTTATACAATTCAAACAAATGAACAAATATGAATAAATAGTACAAGTAAATAAAAAAAAAAACAAATGTCATATTACAAAAGTAAATAAAAACCACCTTCAAAAATCTGAATTACAGAAAAAAAAAATGCCACAAATAGCTAGAAAAAAACACATGAAGCAGTTGAAACAGAGCCACCCCATGTGGCCTCGAGCCTGTGAAGGCAAGTAGCAGAGGAGAAGACCAAGACCTGTGAGAAATGTTTAACCTCAGTAATGCAAACCACATGTCCAATTAAAGGAACGAGCTCATTGAAGCCCAACATGTCAAGAGAAGACGCCACCACATAGAACTGGATGACCCAAGACTCAAAAAGGCCGGAATCTGAGCCCTGGCAGCGACTGGCACAGCAGCTGAAAGAAGGTTTATTTTTATTATTTTCTTTCTCTACCTGCTCTCAAATGGAACGTTCTTTGTCAAGAATGTTTGGAATCCTCGATGGGAACCCGAATCCTTGCTCCAAGCCTCAACTAAAATACAGGACATGAAGTTATGGTATAAGATACAATAACTAGCCGGCAGCCACGGGATGAAAGCAGCAATCAATAGTGTCGTCTTTTGCAAGTCGCAATGATGCTAACGCCGTATGTAGGATCGTAACTTCAAAAATGATTATGTTTACATTAGGATAAGATAAGGTAAGAAAACCTTTATTGTCTCACAATGGAGAAATTTGCAATGTACAGCAGCAAATTTCGGAGGGAAGAAGTAGAAAAAGTGTTTGCATGTACAATTTTTTTTTTTTTAAATGAACCATACACAGTACAGAATACAATATAAAAATACAAAATATTAAAAATATACATATAAAGCATATCTTTTATTCCAAATTGTCCATTTTTAATAGTTCACTGTGTTCTTTTATTTTATTCTACATTTGCTGTGCAGTAGAATAACACTGTTTGAAATGAATGAATGTGAATAAAATGGTGAATTACTCTATAATTATCTTTGTTGTCAATAGCAGTGCTTTAAAACTGGCAATAAAAAAGCAGAGAAAAAAAATGGATGCCGGTCTGCAAACAGCATGTCTCAACCAGTACGTGACACAAAAAGAGTTGGGGTCCACTGCTCTTAACTGTTCCTAGATGTAATTGTGAGTACGAATGGCTGTTTGTCTATGTGTGCCCTGCGATTCGCTGGCAACCAGTTCAGGTTGTACCCCGCCTACTGCCCGAAGATAGCCGGGTCAGGCTCCAGCACACCCGCGACCCTCGTGAGGAAAAAGCGGATTAGAAAATGGATGGATGGAAGAAATCTTCGAGTGTCTGAAAGAAAGTAAGCCAATTAACTGCTTTAATGTGGCAATCCCCGATGGGACATGTCGAAAGTCACCTCCAATTCCGTTGTAGCGAACACAGAGCATAATGAAGGGATTCTTTGTAAAGCAGTGGGTTCCTTCGTTTCAACCTACCCGCTCCTAACGGGTGCCGACCATCATTTTAAATCATGTTAGCGTAAATCTGTCCAGTCTGAAAACTTGAATGTGGACAGACAAAGCTCCGAAGTAATGACAAGGAATGCTGAGAAGCGGTGAGTCAACTACATCAGAGATCAAGGCGGAACGTTACTTGACAAAGGAGCATTTGAGAAAATATCAATTAGTTGCTGGTTAAACCCAGCGGGGCGCTATTTCCCTACATATACATATACTGCGCACTGCACAAATTACTGTATGTTTTATTTAAAATGCGAGGCCGCGTGCAGATAAGGAAGTGACTGGGGAATGTCTTATGTGTCTTGCATATATATATATATATATATATATATAAACTGCTTGGCATATATTCACCAAAACTGCTAATTTCATATTAATGTGCTTCATAAATTAAAGGTGAAAAATGTCAGCCCTCATTTGAAAAATGTGGGATATTGAACAAGCCTTCTGGAGAAATGCTTCATATGCACATGAGCATTGGGGGATTAGTCACATTTATTCAAAAGGATGACTATTGCTTTCTGGAAGTTGGTGAGTCAACAGTGTGGTCCAACAAAGTAGGCCGATTGTTGTCCACCACCCAGTCCAGGAAGAAAAAAAAAAATCAGGAAGTGAAAAGTCTGAGTTTATTATTCCATAGATAGTTTGTGTTAATTGGCAAAGCACATACACATAGGCTTTGTATGGACTTGTGAATGGTCTCTTTCTTAACTGTGCAGAGATCGAGAGTAACTTTATGTAACCCCCATCGACATCCTGTGACTGCCCAATCACACTTTACAGTGAATACCGCTGGGAATAGATTCCAAACACAACCGCAATAGGTGAAAAAAACTCAACATATTGCCTGTGTTGCTTTATGCTCTACTTGTATGTTTTGCTGCTCCCTGTGTTTTAAAGTAGCACTTGTTTGAAGGTTTAGAATTATCATGACATCCATGCTCATTCCCATTAACCTATCACGTATCGCATTACACAAAGTACATTAGTGTTAAAATAGTCGACTTTCATTATTAGATGTTAGATGGTGTTTAAACATGTAATGTTTAATTTTCTTTTGTTTCATGTGTCAATTTTACAGTGAACGTCAACAGGGAGTGACAAAAATACTGTTTATTTGGAGAATTGTGTGAAGGAGGACGTAAGCACTCACGAATGCTTTAAAATGTTGTACTCATATTATATTATTAATACTAATACCACAAAGGAATATTCTAAAAAGTGCCTTAGCTCAATAAAGGTTGGGAAAAACTGATTGATGAAAAAACGGATGACTTCTCAGGATCGTAAATGTGATGGGGAGTTTTTTTTTTCTTACCAAGAAGCGCTTGGAAGAGTTGGCTGCCCAGGATGGCGGACACTTTGCCCACGCTGGTCTTGAGGGCCTGCTCCTCTGGACTAGTCAAGCTGGCCTGGTATCGTCTGAGCAGACCTGCTGCTCGCTCGGTGTCTACAGCAACAAAACAAAAATGACTTTGAATTACATGACACTAACACTACTTCAACATACCTACATGCACCACGACCAGCAGTAAATTACCTCGGGGCACCTTCACGATGACGACAAACTTCAAAATTCTGCAAATCTGAAATACTGTTCAATCCACATATGGTATACATAAAGGCATTTCTACAAAGCTAAGAGTTGGAGTAAAATTTTGACGGCAATATTTTCCCTTTTATTTAAAATGGATTTTGACTACGAATATCTGGTATCTCCCTCCTTGACTGCTAACAATCAGTATAAATGTGCCAATACAAATACAGTGCATGAATGCAGCACCACTCCCACAGCTACTATCACAACCACCTCCATCCTGTCTTTAAATGTTTCTAAGGTTTGGACAAAGACCAACTGGGCTTGTTGACACATCATTAAAGTTTTAATTTATTGAGATATTCCTGTCTGTTAACATACAATATATTTATTATTTTTAAAAATATCAACAGTACCGTGCACATCTGCTTGTGGAAATTAGCGGCTGTGAACTGCATTGGCAGATTCCACATTTTTTCCCTTCACCTAAGGCAGGGGTGTCAAACATACGGCCCGCGGGCCGGATCCGGCCCGCAAAGGAGTTTAATCCGGCCCGCGAGATGATTATGTAAAGCATGGTGTCAAACATACGGCCCGCGGGCCTGAACCGGCCCGCAAGGAGGTTCAATTAGGCCTGCAGGATAATTTAAAAGTGAAAAAATGCATTAAAGACAGAATTAATATTTTTAATAAGGTGCAATTCATTGAGTATCCGCAAGGGGACACTGTTTTGATCAGTGAAGAAGACAACAGCAGCCTCAGTCCGTCACTGTGACAGACCCATGACAGCAGACGCTATCAATAGCACTCTCACATTTACACATTTAATAGCACTCTCCTTAGTTTGTAAGATTACATTTAGATTTTATATGCACGTGTAAATGGTTTAAAACTTCCTTTCTTTATGAATCTCGTTTAATCTTAAAGTGCATTACTATATTTTTCAATACCAATTACTTGTTAATGTTTGTACAATCAGTGGGATCATTTGCAATGCATATATGTGAATGATAAAAGTAAATTGCACATTTGTCGAAGGAAATGTAAGGTGCTTCATGAAATATTTTGTAAAAGATATGTTCATTAAATTTCAACATTTTCCTAATGTTCTTGTGCTTCTTTATACCAAAACAAAGGAAAGACATTGTTTTGGTTATTTATAGCAAAGTATGGTATCATTTTAATGGTCCGGCCCACTTGACATCTACCGAGGCCGTATGTGGCCCACCATGTGAAATGAGTTTGACACCCCTGACCTAAGGTATTCGCACAGACCAAAACCAACTACCATCACTAGCCTTCCTTTAAACGTTTTTTCAAAGTTTGGACGAAGACCAACTACAAAACTTATTGATGTGTCATTAAAGCTGTATTTTGTTGAAGAGTATGCCCGTATAGTAACATTCAATATATTTCTACACATCCCCACAAAAAGTATAACACACATCTTTGTGGAAATCAGCGGCTGTGAACTCCATCCGCAGATTCCACTTTCCCTCCACCGAACGTACTCGCACGAAACACACCTGAATGCATCACCACAACACCCGAACGCATCACCACAACACCCGAACGCACAACAATCCCGTCTATTAACATTTCCAGTTTGGACGAGAAGAGCAACAACAACAAAACTTGTTGACACGTCATTAAAGTTGTCACCCGCCACTTACCGTATTTGTGCACCATGCCGTCTCCAACTTCATGAATCCCAACGCCTCCGTTGTTTTATCTTTTAAGAAGTGAAAATGAGTCAGTAACGGTCGCTAGCTTAAGCAAACAAGCCACAAAAAAGCCCTTTCCTCTTCCCGCCTAAAAAAACGTGACTCACTCGTGCAGACGTCCTCTACCTTACAACAATTGAGAGAAGTTGAGTTTATGTCAACTTTTTGCCTAAGTTTGCGTCCAGAGAGACGACCTGGGAGTTGTGCGGGAGTGTTCCTCCTCCTCCTCCTCCGTCTCCACCTCCCTCTCCCATTCCTCCCTCCTCTTCCTCCTCTTCGTCATGCCGCGCCTCCGTGGGAAGAGGATTTCGATACTGACCGGTCCTGGTGGGTCCACACCTTCCACCGCAGCAGTCCTTGTGTGGTGGTGCAGCCCCACGCCGACACGTCGTCGTCGGGAGGACGCAAAGAAGATCTCTTTTACTGCATGCTACTCCATCAACGACTCTACGTTCCCCTCCTTTTTTTTTTTGGTCTAATATAGGTTTTTTTCCCCCCTCCCTGCCGCAATCCTCCTCAATGCTTGAGTTGAACCGGTGGCAGACTTTGGCGTCCTCTAGAGGCGAGATGGAGAAAAGCAATAGCATGGCATGGCAAACCCGGTTGAAAATTTAAAATTTGGGATGGGTTATGTTCATGTTGATACTGTATTACCATTTTTTGGTAATTTATTTGATTAACCTGTTCATATTTTCATGGATTATACTGTATGATATTACACTGTATTATATTGTATCGTTTTGCATTTGGTTCCATGAATGTCGATATTTTCACTTGGTTCATCTGTTCGTGGTTTGTGGTTGTGTGAAATTTTTCTGAACATCTACTTGAGCAGTTAATGAACGTGAACACTATTGACACGTGCTAAATCCGTTCAGGTCACGCATGCCTCAGTGAAAGCAAAAACACAGTCAGAGATTTAAAGTCAATGGGATGCAATTAAAGTCATCGTGGTGAGTTATCAAGTTAACAGTTGACAAGAAAATTCGGAAGTAGTTCATCTACGGCAGCATTAAGTCAACAGGTCATGTTGAGCTTGCTCGGTTGAAAGGCCATGACAGAGCCAGAGTGACACACTGGTTGAATGACAGCAACACAAAAAGTGCATTTGATGTCTTATATTTAAGATAAGATAACCTTTATTCGACCCACACTGGGGATATTGTGATCAATCGCAGCATATTGTGGCATAACAACGAGTCTGTGGTGAAGTGGTTGGGTTGACAACATCTGTGCTTTCCTTTATCACTTCACCATGGGCCTCCAATGCAGTACAGTGTCAGTAGTAGTTGTAGTAGCACTAGTTCACACTTGGTAAGAGCAACAGTTCCTTCTCCTTCCAGTCCAACACATTCTCACGTTCTTTCTTCGACACTGGCAAAAAGAGCAAGAAAAATTCTGATGCTCTGACTTTTGAATCGAGCGGCTTTCATTAAAAATCAATCAATCAGTATGTTACAGCCTTAATGCAATGGATGTCTTTAATCCTTCAACACATACCTTACCTTTTCTTTGGCAGCAATGACTTTTCCAGCAAGTGAGAGACAGACAGAGAGACAGAGACAACATAACTAAATTAATCATATCCACAACATTTTTTAAAAATTGCATGTATGGGCTTACCGCTGGAGGAAGTACATTCCGATGATCAACACAAGAGAAATAACGTCCACTGTAATCCACATGATTGTGTAAATCCGATGGGGCTGAAACACACAGAGTTGGATTACCGACACACATGCTGTCTATTTCCAAGCCATTCGGGTGTAATGTGCCTTTCTGTGACTTCTCCAATCTGTCGCAACCTGCTGTTGACCCTATTAACTCGGTGGCCACACAAGTGTCAGCTATTGTCATCAGAAGGTTGCAACAGAGAGATTGGAGGAGTGACCGAAAGGCACACAACTATTTGTACCATGATCCAGTCGGGCCGCTGCACGTCCCTGAGCAGGTGGCAGGCGTTGGTAGTGACTGAGCTGACCCCCGCGCACCACAGCAGAGAGAAGAGCCATGACTCGTTGACCACCCAAGTATTCACCGTCACGTTTTGATCCACAAGATCCCTGTTGCACACCAAAAACCCCGGCTGCATATCAACAAAATCAAAATGAGTGTAATTTGGTTGCTGTTTACATTGTTTCCTGTCACAGCACGCGTCGCCTGTGTTTTTTTCCAAGTCAATATTTTTTCGTTTGTAGTGTTTCCATTAATTCTCCTTTTATGCTTATGAGGATCAAATAAACATAAAAGTGAGAAAAGAGATATTGAATCAACACAAACAAAAGTCTGATTGCATGTACGCAGTACTACAAAAATCGGGAGATTTTCTGTTGAAAGGCTCAACTCTGATAATTGAGACAATTTGAAGTTCATCAAGGTCTCTAAGCGACTGATCGATTATCAAAATAAGTTTTGATAAATTTGTTAATCGATTAGCTGTCATTTAATCAATTAATCAATACATCACCCGTAAGTAAAACAAGGGGCCAAAAGGGTTACCGGTAACTAAAATTGAAAAAATAGTAAAAAATACAATTTTGCCTGATTGTCTATGACATTTTGCATTGTATCTTAGCTAGCTGACTTTCATTAGATATTACATGGTTTGGTTGAATATTTTAACCAAAATAGAATTAGAATTAAACCAATCGACAGGGTTGAATTTTCTTCTCCGTTTTTTTTTACATGACAGTGTGACATGAAACAATTTCAAATACATTTCGATTTAGTCTCTCAATGTCACAGATTACCATTTACGGGTGGGTCTGGAATATGTCCTCGTAATAAACGGGGGTTCATGTTACAATAAAACAAAATCAAATACCAACGTTTTTGGAGGGAAATGTTTGGTGAAGGCTTCCAGTCACCATAGCACCTGTTACCTAATTTGTGCTGTGTTCAACTTGTTATAATGCAGATTGAGATGGTTGCCTCCGTCTTGAAACATGTCGTATTCATTGTTGTATACTTGGATGAAGCCTGGAGCAGATGTTTTTACATATTCTCGTTCTGCAGGTGGAAGCCACATGATCTGTACAAACAAACAAACAAAAAAAAGACAATCGCAGATGAAATTGAAACGGTCCTCTCCCGATGATCAAGGACAGAGCTGGAAAAGTAGGCATTTATGAAAACACACTTTTTTTCTCAAGTATTCTTTAGCACCCATTTTCACTCTCTTGCTGTCAAGAGACAAGAGACAAACTACCGTAAAACGAACAGACGATTCGCTCACCCAGTTCTCCAAATAAGAGGCAGAGTGTGCCTGCTTCTAGCTGTTTATTTGACACACCCAGTTGTACTTCACCGTAAAACTGACACATTTAAAAAAGAGAAATAAACATTGCATATTTAAACGACAAACTGTTCAAATAGACTGCATAATTACATCTGACAAAAGGCTCCAAGCTTAGAGCTAGCATACAATTCAAAATATTTGCTAAGCTAAAGGAAATTAGCATTACAAAGACAAAACAAAAGAAAAGTGGACATTTCATATATAATAACTAGTCCACTAGCTTAATGCTAACATGATGTGTCTCTTTCCATGACCCGAACCCGTGACCCTGTGACCCGAACCCGTGTCTGTAAAGAAATCTGATTGGGTGACTGGATGGTGTCAAGGAGAAATGAGCATGAAGCCTACCAGGCTTGGGTCCACGTCAGACATCAGTATCGTTCTGACCACATCCACCGTGTCGGCCTCCTGGTCGGGACTATAGAGGTCGAATATGACCGAGACATTGTGGCTCTTGGCGAGTTGCAGGAGCTGCAGTAAAGACGCAACACTCTGATTTCGGGCTTCTTCTTTATCCTCCGCAGAGAGCTGGGACAATGAGCGGAAAGGATCTGTCTGGAAAACATTAAATGCAGATCATCAATGCAAACATGTACTATTTAACATTCATCCATCCATCCCTCCATTATCTGAACCGCTTTATCCTCACGAGGGTCATAAAAATAACAGCTTTTTTTGCTCTAAAAATATGAATGAATCATCCTCACATTATGTTTTTTTTCAAAAACAGTTCACCTTTTAATCGCTATCGCAGTTCTGGGGCACACTTGGTATGTTTAATCTACCTGTACATTACATATGCGGACGTTTATAGGTTAGCAGCGCTCACCTGAAGGAACCATTCACCCGCATTCAGACTTCGCAAGTCCTTCCAAGTCAACTCGGTGCTCATGTTGAAATCCTTGTGCGGAAACTTCTTTCTGACGTCTGTCGTTCTTCTGAGGAAGCCCAAGTGTTGATCGTGCATCAAGAATGGAATTCTGTCCTTACTAATTTTCAAAGACAATTTGGGAAAGAATCAAAATAATGCATTCATGTGAATCGGCACAAGTTATCGTCACGATATAAGATGTTTCTTTGTCATATGGCAGCACTGAATAGCGAAATTCCTTCTCTCCTCCTTCCACTGATAAAAAGAGGGTATGATATTTTGTAAATAAGAGTAATTTTAAATAATGGAAGATAAATACTTCAGAAAAAGGAAGAGTTTAAATTTCAATTAAAAAATATATATTTTAAAAATTATTACATGAATTAAACATTTAATGACAAAAAAAGGGAAGTGTATTTGAGGTCGGCATCTATTTGAGTATTGCAGGTTGCAAAGGTATTGCACAGTATTAACTTGGAAGCGAAGCGGATTATACAGATTGTGATGGCATTTTTTCACAAAAAATGACCAATATATTGGCAGCACTTTTTTGTGCGCTTGATTAGAAATAAATAAAACTAAATTGTTAAATATATATTTTGGACACAATGACATTTTCAATAAAATAAGATAAAATACAAATTGTACTTATTTACATTCCTACAATAAAATTGCATTCATTTTTAAATTAAAATCACTTCATTTCTACGACAAGTGTTCAATTATTTGGGGGGAAAAAATACAAAATAAGATGTATTTCTGAAATAATAATTAACCCATTCATGCACCAATAATGATAACCTGTAACCTGATAACACGATAAGCTGTCCACTCTAGTGACCTCTCTCCCTGAAAAGGTTAAAGGGGAAGTCAACCCAAAAATGTCTTTCAAGAATATGTTCGACGCATCCCAACGAGCCTAAGCACGGCATTCCGATAAATATTTCATAGGAGCAATATGAGTTAAGCAGTAAAATCCACCCATCTCAGGGGGAGACCATTTTGCCATGGTTCAAATTCAGAAAACAGGCGAGCCGTGATTGGTCGTTACCTGAGCCTTTAGGCACTGTGATATCATTTTCAGTCGATGGCAAGTGGCGAAATGGCCGCCCCCCTAAGATGGCTAAAAACAAACGCAATATGAATCTAAATAGTGTTTAGATTAGTGAAGGCACATAGAACATTTTTAAAGACAATTTTGGAGTTGACTTCCCCTTTAAAGCCCCCCCCGCCCCTTTTATTATATGATAACATATACTTTGCTGGCCAATACCTGATCTGCACATCTGTCTCAAATGCCTTCACGCCACACAGGAGGCTCTTCTGGAAGGACATCATCGTGTTCTCGGGAGCCAGCTGAACACAAACATCACACATGGTGAGACACACACATGCGCACACAAGCGCAAACAAAGAAGCTGGGCCAAGACAAACAATGCCATGCGGCGTTTTCATCCAAGCTTGTTTGTGAGCCAACCGCAAGCGCCCCACCCCTCACCGCCCCATTGTGATACTGTACCTGCACACATCTCCACACATAGGACTCTTAAC
>NW_017805281.1:47500-62500 GCF_001891065.2 Hippocampus comes | reverse complement strand
AGCCCTTAATTGCATTAAGGCGATCCAGGCTCAATAACGCCATCAATCGAGGTTGGCTGTGCAGAGATCCACTGACTTAACTTACAATGAAAACTGCACTGGAGCTTTGAGAGTGTACGCTGATATCACAACACTGACACAGCGGAGAGGACAGCAGGAGCTGGGCTGACTATTCCAAACAATCACAAAGGGGTCTTTGATAAAGTGGGAAAACAATAGTGTACTGGGTGTGCACCTTTTTGGTTGGCAATCGGCAGTGGCTGCTAATTGGGTGTTGCCGCGGTGTCGGTCTGTTGCGTCACTTGTCCTTTTGATGGTTGCCAGTGCTTTGATATTTTTGTCTTATTTATGTCAGTCTCTTTATGTTTTGAAGTACTTCTGTTCTGTGACTTTCGTCTTCGGTGCTTCTTTCCCGCTTTGCAGAAGCACTTCTAGTTTGGTTTTGTTTTCGTACTTCTGTGTTCTCCCTTTTTGTAAATTTGTTTAGATTCAATCCAATACAATATACATCTTTATCAATATAGTGCTTTCACAACAGCTACAGCTGTAACTAAGCACTTTATAGAACATTTGTATCATCATAAAGAGTTAACATGTCATTTTTTTATCATTCAAATTTTGAACATATCATTTTTATCCCCAACAATAGAATGTCTTTCCTAAGTTATTGGATCAAAAGGTTTTAATAAAAACTATTTGTGGCAATCCAATTAAAATCATACATCTCTTTGTTTAAAAACTCTACAAAATAACTGTCTTTGCATTTTTACTTTACATTTTTGTTGTATTTACTTTAAAAAATGGTGACTGAAAAGTTTAGATTCTTATCTGAAAAAAAAATACAGAAATGTAATTTCATTTCTTGATTTTGAGATTTAAAAGGGGAAAATGAATCTTGCCAAATGAAAATTATACATCATTTCATGTTACCAGATATTTCATCTGATGTTTTTTTTTTGTGTGTGTGTTTGTTTTTTTGTGATAAGACATTAACTTGTGTTGTCCAATGTAACGCATGTAGCTCCTTATGTCAGGTTTATTTTAGTTCTATACCATCTTTTATTCAATAAAATTGCTTTTCTTGTTTGGTTGTATTAAAAGACAAATACATTTCAAAAGCCATTTTTCATTTTTGTCAAGGAAAAATCCAACTTCAAACAGAGGTTTGCATTTTTATCGTTTTAAAAATCCCTTAAAAATGACTTTTCTATATTGTTACTTTATTTGCATTAATTTATTGGGTAAAAGTGGAAAATGAAAGAATCTGGCTATAGATGGAATTACATTTTTAATAAAGTGGAGTTAAATGAGCGTGCATAAATATGAGTACAATAGGAATCATGTTCTCCTACATAAACATCCTGTACCTAATAAAATAGCACATTAACAAAAGAGATTACACATAAAATTGCTCATTAATCAATATTAAACAATGCATTATTGTTCTCTGACACATTCAAGAATGTGAATCATTCAAAGGAGACATCATCGAGGTCTTTGTCTCGAAGATAATCCGATAACAAACGCATGACATGCATGTCTGAACAGATCTTTAAATGTGCAGCCTTTCTATTCTTTTTTTCCCCCTCCGATAATTTTAAAAGTTGAGTATGGCGTGTACTCACCATTAAATCCCACTGGGCTTTTATGCAGAATGCAAAAAGTGTCCGTGCCGTCTGTGTTTTTCAGCATTAGGACTGAGTGCACCCGTGAAAAGAATGTAAAGTCGCCGATGAATAGCGCAGGCTGGGGAGGGTGGAACGTAACCCAAAACGGAATTAGAAGGCAGGTGGGGGAGGGAGGATCGCAAAGATAGTGATTTTTTTTTAATTACACCTCACATTTAATGAGTCAAATTATCAAACCAGTCAAACCAGACCATTCGGGCTCTTTTAAACCAGACTGTGCAAAAAAAAAAAAAAAAAATGACACTGTATACTTAAGTAGAAATACAGAAACTTGTGTTTAAAAAAAAAAAAAAAAAAAAGTCTGCGAGTAGCAGAAGCACCGATATCTCTTCACTTCAAAATTGAAGGACACAGTCCAAAAGTTGGGACTGTCAAGGGTCACCACAGTGAGTGCAAACGAAAAATACTGCAAGATTTTTTTTTTGGTATAAATTACATACAATCCCCATTTGACAATTTGGCACAATGGTTAACCCCCCCCCCGCCCCCCCCCCCAAAAAAAAACATGCTTTGATGATTTCAAGCCATGCATTAGTTAAGTTTGGCTCAGTGCTTACAAGCAACTCAACTTGACTTTCTTCATTTTTGCCACAGTATTTGCGACTTGAGGGTTGACACTTGAGACTCATTACTCGTGACATACATTCTCCTAGTTCGGGTCTAGTGCTTTGCAAGTAGTACTAGCTGTGCACAGCTGTCAGTGTCAACGGGTGCATACTTTTGCCTCACCTGTATCGTAATTATTAATTAGTTGTTCCTCCACTCCCCATGAATGCCTTGAGACAGGAAGAAATTGATGCATTTTCACTACATTTAAAGAGCCCTAACTTCAGTAACATTTGTGACTTTTTCACTGTCCAGGACCCAGGGAGCAGAGATAGCACCAAAAAAATACATTGTTCCTGAATATATTTTTTTTCAAAAGTAGCAACACAAAATTAATACACTGAAAAACAAAACTCTCATTTACTCATGAAAACAAAGTAGCAACTGAAAATCACCTTCTTCAGGGATATATTTGTGACAATCAGAATCAAAATCAGAATTATCTTTATTGGTCAAGTATGTAAAACACACAAGGAATTTGTCTCCAGTAGTACAGGCTACACTCGTATTGCAATAGCAAGCCGCTACGACAAACAAGGACATAACATAAATATCGAAAGACTTTCCATGATGTAAGGACGAGGACTGCTGGCAACAAGATCGGCCTATAAACATTTTCTTAAGCTTTTCACAAGAGCTGAACTTAATAAAGCACTGTCAAAGACTAAAATGAATGCACCTGGTAAGAATGAAATATGTTATCTAATGATAAAGCAGATGAGCGAAGCGTCTTGGGATACTTTGGTTGAATTTTATAATGGAGTGTGGAAAGAAGGAAACTTGCCAGAGAGTTGGAAAGAGGCGGTGATAATTCTAATTCCAAAAGCAGGAGAAGATCCTCCAAAACCAGGAAATTATTGGCCAGTAGCATCAAAATCCAATTGATGGAAAGTTATGGAAAGGATGATAAATGAGAACGATAGGCTGATGTATTTTTTTGTGAAAAGAATGGGTATCGAAGTGTATGTCAGAGTGGTTTTAGAAGAGGAAGGGATATTTTGGATCCAGTCATATGTTTGGAGCACAAAGTCAGAAAGGGGCAAGTGAATAGAGAGAGTATTGTAGCCATATTCTTTGATAATGAAAGCTGATGATAGCTTTGGATGGCATGGAGGGAAACAAGAACGTGGATGCAATCTCAAAGAAGGCAAGTTATATTCTGACATAACATAACATAACATAACATAACATAACATAACGTTTTGTGTGCGTGTGTTTTCAGAGGAAAAGGTTAGCGGCATACCTGGTTCACACTCCTTACCAGTAAGTGGCGGTAATGGACCTGAAGGTTTCTTACCAACCGCCATGACACTCCATAAGAAGAAGACAAAAAAATCGAGCACACCTTCTCTGACTCGCTTTTCCCTGATCTAATGAGTGCCTTTAAAACCCCATAAATTCTTGCATCTGACATTTTTATTTTATACTAACATTAATTTCTGATAGCATGACCAAAAGTTTTATTTCTTATACATCCACCAGCAGCCACGATCCCTCTCTTAGCATTGCAGTTGCTGAACAATAAAATCGATCCCGTCGTCCAAGTCGAAGTGAAACGAGCTGGCTCTCAACGGCCTATTCAAACGTCTCTCGGTGATAGCGATTCCTTGCAAGCTTTTCATGGTCCTTGTAACTCATCCCGTGCCTAAAATAAAATTCGATCCCGCTGTCTCTGTCCAATACGTGGCTTTCCTTCGACCTTTCAACTTTGAAAGAAGGCGGGTTAAATTTTCTTATTCAAGTGAGCCGCAAGGAGCCACAGCTATTTCGCACACACGCACTAACTACTTAATGCGCGGGAACAACTACTTCGTGTGTACTTTCTAACTATTCTATCCACACAATGTAGTAGTCCATGCGCTCACTAGTTCGTGCCCACAAAATAGTTCCTCGTGCATACATAAGTTACACATGTGCACAAAGTGTTTTTTTAAATGTCATGTCTGGGACTACGTAGGTCTGCACTATCGTATCATCGCCGTAGGCACGCAGTTCGAAGGCGTGTCGCGTCTGTTTCGACCCGTGGACTGCGGTGGGTTAAACAGGACACAGGCGAAGCTTCATGCAACTCTCTCACCAATCGACAGGGGGCAATACTAAGCGCGATGGCCGATTGTAACGTAAAAAGAAGAAGCAGTGGTGGGCTCTCAGTGGTAGAGCCGTTTGGTGAGATGAAACGTTAATTTTATAGCTTGTCTTCGTCTTGAACGGTTAAAGTGTATTTGCTGTAGGTCCTTGTATATTTTCTGAGGATTATACTAGTGAATCAACGTGTGATTACTGCGACAAAGTGGGTCCGTTTGACGTTGCTTTCCAGCCGCGGCTAGCCGCTACGCTAACTTTAGCGCAATCTGTCGTCTTGTTTACAAGTGAAACGACAATGTTTTCATTTTGTTTCGTTCGTGTTTCACCCAAACTGCAAAAGTATCAAATTCCCACTTTTGAGTGGACCTGTCATTTAATGTAGCTGTTAGCTGACAATGTGATGAAAGGGCGTTGTGTATCTTTCGATCGTCTGCACTTGTTTCCATACTTGATGAGACCAACACTTTTAAAAGTTGCCTCATTGAAGTAAGCAAGGGGGATGAAGGGAAGAAGCTTGACACACTTGAAACCCAATCTCTGGCCTTGAGCACAAACCTTAATTTAAAAACCTTAACTTTGAAATGCGAATTAATCCATTCTGTGTTTTGAACCGTGTGTGAGTGTGTGCCTGTGTAATTGTACTTGTTTACGTGTGTGCAGTGACAATGGATCAGAAGATTCCCTATGATGACTACCAGCTCCCTGTGGTCTTCCTGCCCTCTTATGAGAACCCACCAGCATGGATTCCTCCTCAAGAGGCAAGTTACAAATGTTAGTACACTTGCAAGCCTGTAAAATAATCACTACTGAAGACAGGTTTTCTAATACAATATAATATAACATATACACAGTGTCGTACAGCAATTGCAGTGGAAAATGACCTCTAAGTCAATTTTGCATCATAATTAACAGTTTTTAATTTGGTGTTGTTTCAGCGGGTACGCCACCCCGACTACAACAATGAGCTGACCCAGTTCCTCCCTCGCACCGTGGTCTTGAAGAAACCTCCGGGAGCGCAGCTGGGCTTCAACATCCGCGGTGGCAAGGCCTCGCAGCTGGGAATCTTCATATCCAAGGTATGTGTGTGTTTCACTGTCGCACAAGGCTAAGCGATATGGGTTTCAACTCGAAATTCAGATTTTTTGTCACAAAAATCCCATTTCAATTTTAAGATTTTCTTTTCAACCTTCAATAAAATGAAAAAAGCTAATGACAATGTAATGATTCAAAACAAGTCTTAATTTGCTGTAATTTTGTTTTATTTATATAAAAACAAAACTAATGAAGCCTTTTCAAATGCCCCCCTCTCCCAAAATGTATGTACCGGTATATAAGATTTTGTTACAGATACAAGAATACCCACTACCACCAACTACGGTCAAAAAAAACACTTTAATAGGATTTCAAAGCCATCTTATAACATTACCCCTAAAATAAATGTGTCAAAGATGATTTGATATGTAAACATTCATTCAAATGTGTGTGCAGAAAGCGGTAAGCAAAACTACTTTTCTATTAGACAGGCATTTGTGCCATGTTGTGGGCATTTCAGAAAGTGCAGATATGTTTTTCAATGAAAAATGTAGGGTAGGCTCTAAAAAAAAAAAAAAAAACTAATTTTTTTTTAAACAGAATCGTCCAAATGTAACTTTTGTCCCTCAAAATTGGATCACAATTCAAGTCTTCTACACAGTTCCTTCAGGTTGATGTATCGCGTCGAAATTTGAACTATGGAAGCTGCTAAAAATGAAAAAAAAAATCCCCATCCTAAAACTGAACTTAATAACATTTATTTATTGGCAGTTGCATTTCTCTGTGTGTGTTATCAGGTGGTTCCAGACTCTGATGCCCACCGAGCAGGACTGCAGGAAGGAGACCAAGTTCTTTCCGTCAACGAGGTGGACTTCCAAGACATTGAACATTCCAGAGTAAGTCGCACTTTTTTGCTTGATCGAAGAAATACGTGGAACTGCTGTTTTTTGTGATCAAGAGGAGATGATTCCCCACTGTCATATAAAAAACCCCCGGATATAATCCTAACTGTTCTTAAAATCTTACCACATCCTAGCTCAAGTAGACTATAAAAATATATTTATATTTTTTAAGATGTTTGTTCAACCATTGGCATGATAGAGATGTTCTTATATTCTCCTATGGGGGAGGGACATTAATTTCATTGAACGAACATGGAAAAAAAATTACGGTGGTTGCGTGATTTTGTTTAATTTATTCCGTGGCCACTCAAAACGCTCATCCCAAATTATCGTTGTCCACTGAAGTGAATAAACATGCCGTTAAACCTTTACGCCCCCTGACCCCCACAATAAAACAACAAAAATCTTGTGATTTTTAACAACAGAAATAGCACACCTTGGCCACCGGGCGGCAGTAAAGGACAGACATACGGGTACACATAGAGACAGATGAGACCTCACCTCTTAGCAGTAACAGAAGTTGGTCTTGATTTAATTCTTAATCAGCTCATCAGCAAGCTTTGCAGGATCCTGATAACTTGAATCAGTTGTGTTGGAGGATAAAAACCTCTAAAACATGCAGGATAGTGGCCCTCGAGGACCGGAGTTCGACACCTTTATGTAAATGTATTTATGCACGAAAGCAAATTACGTTGCAATACAGTATGCAGGCTCCTCTGTTTACATGCAAGCACCTCCCGCCAGAAGAGATTGACAGACATAAAGAGTCAGGATGAAGTGGCAAAAGTTTTTATAGGATTTTTAATGTTTTGAGGACTCCTCAACGTCATCATTTGATGCGACATCTATGAAAAATGGCACGCCACATCATTGACCGTGTCGCAAATGAACTGTCTGCATGAGGCAGAGTTTTCACTATCACCACAAATGTCCACGTGTGTGTGTGTGTCTGTGTGCCTTTTCAGGCTGTGGATATTTTAAAGACCGCACGCGAAATCCTGATGAGGGTCCGCTTCTTCCCTTACAGTAAGTTGTCTGACATGTCTCACACCTCAGAGAAGTTACAAATCTGCATTTTGAAGATTTGATTTATTTTTCAAAAATGTAAGTGCATGAACTTGCATGAGAAATGCGAATTGACACAAAACACTAAAATAGTTGACATGAATACTGATGACGTTCAGAAGTATTATACCGAATCAACAAAATAAGTCAATCGCAAAATTAACTCTGCACTTGCATGATAACAGTTGAGCCTGCTTTTCAGGATTTATTCTGTATGCAAGACCCATGTGTAGCCGTTCTTTGTTATATTCAGTGCATTATAATGACCGTTGTGGTAACTGTCATACAATTATCTTAATCGTCAGTGTTCCAAATTAATGACTTAAGTTTTATTGTAATCCTTTCAGACTACCAGAGGCAGAAGGAGAGGACTGTCCACTAGGTGGCACCAGAGAGCCAGAAACGAAGGACTGTGCGTGATGCGTCGCTGTGACGCCATTGACCCTCACACACGCACACACACACACACACACACACACACACACACAAACCCACTTTTTGTGACTCACGGCCTTGCTCAGTCATCTTAACACTGACTCAGTTTCACTGGAGCGGTTCATGTAGCTCATTTGCATATCTGAACTCACACAAATCTATGAAGTCAATAGAGCGTCACTTTAACGAGGCTTTTAAGTCAAAGAGATGTGCAGTTTTAGACCAGCTCATATGTGCAGAAATATCGGCTAATCTAGGTAGAAATGCATGTGTGTGTGTGTGTGTGTGTGAAATGTAAATATCAAGGTACCACACACAACAAAAAAAATACTAATAAAGACAGCAGGAGCTTTCTGTGAAAGTCAACTCATCCAATATGTCAAGAATGACACTCTTGTACATGCAGTTTTTACATATTGTAAATAGATGACAGCCTTACTACATAATTATAAGTATTTATGATTTGCCATGTTGGATTTGATTGATACGCCACTGGATATTTTTGAAAGATTGCGGTAGCACCGTTTCTTTCCTGCCACTTTTCTCACCCTCATGTCATGATTTTTTCCTCTGTACCTTTTAAAAATATATATAAAATCATTTTTCAAAAGTCAGCTTTCTCTGTGGATTCAGTGTTCGCATTGGTGTGAAATTTGGAAATCTATTGCCTACGTAACTGAAAAATTGGACGTTTGCTTTAGAAAGAAAACCAGTTTCACCCGCTAATTAAGATAACATTGAAGTAATGAAAAAAAATGTAAGAATTCATATTTGTGGTTAAAAAAAAAAGATGAATAAGGTTTATTTTAAAGAGAGGACATTTATGATTGACCCCCAAACTTCTTAACAGAGTATTTAGTACAGTATTCCCAAAATATACCCCCCAAAAAATGGAAAAGCACTTTGATTGTTTCATGAGTAGCCAATAGGAGCCCTCGATTAAGAATGTGGGAATAGTAATCAGGATGATGGATGATTTCCAAATCATTGTTAAAAACATCCATCCATCGATCCATTATCTGAACTACTTTATCTTCACAATGGTCGAGGGTATGCTGGAGCCTATCCCAGCTGACTTTGGGTAGTGCATGTTTTTGTAATGTGGGAGGAAACCAGAGTACCCGGAGAAAACCCATGGAGGCATGGGGGCATCGTGCATACTCCACGGAGGAAAGCCAGGACCCGGAATCTAAACCATGACCTCTGCACTGTGAGCTGGACGCGCTAATCAGTCACACATGGAAAAAGCAAAGACGACAAAACTTAATCTTGTTTTTAACCAAATTTTATTTATTTTTTTTTATGTGGTCTTTTTTTTTTTCTCCCCCCAAAATTCACAAGCAGACATCATCTTAACATCATCAGAAAAATCCGTCTGGCACCAGGCTTCATTTCTTTTCTTCAATAGTAAAGGTTAAATGAATACAACAGAGCTATGAAAGACATTTCTATCCATCAGGTAAGCAGGTATTAAAATAACATGGTACAAAAAAAACAAAACAAAAACTATATACAATTACTTAATTGCACTAAAAAAAAGGAAGTATGCCACCAAAAGTAAAAATATTAAAAAAACATGTTTTTATTTTCTTCAAACGATGAACTTTCAAACACGAAAACAACAAAAAGGCCTGATTTTTTTTTTTTGTGCTACAAAATTGCCCAACAGGTGTGCTACTGTATTTATTAAAGGGAAAAAAACACGTTTAGCTTATTTGAGCACTTCCTGAGGTGATTTCAAAATGTGTAAACACGTCATTTGTGAGGGTCATTTTTTGTCCCTCGACATCTGTAAACTTTCATCCAGCATGGCGCTCTCGTCCACATTCTCGAGCGAGTCGCCCCGCTGGATGGCGAGTTCGGCCGGGTTCATCCGGGGCAGCCTGCACTGTTCGGGGTACAGCCACGGCTTGTTATCCGGATTGTTCTGCTCCTTCCACTTGGGATACTGCTTCCCCGCATCGTGCACGCATTTCAGCACCTGGACGTGGTGGGGCAATGATAATTCATTTTAAGACCAACACTTACTGACAAAAAGTATCATGGAAGTCACAGGTATGTAAATACAAATACCGTAGCTAGATTTATACCGTATAATATCGCAGATTTTTAAGCCATCTTTTTGTATGATTTTGTTTCTTTTTTTTTAACAATACAGAGAAGTCAGAATTTAACGGTTTGTGCCTTCTGTGTGGCATCACGTTGCGCCACAATATGCCGGACGCTACGAAGCTCTACTGGAAGAGAGGCAGCACGACGAAGAGCAAGAAGACGCAGAGCAGGTTCACTCATAAATTGCTGTCTACTCTGCTTATAAGTGATGCTCTGTATGTTAACGTAACTTTGAGGCTAATTTCGATTAGCCCGTTTATGGTGTTTCGCATTCTATGTTAGCATTAAGCTAATGGACTTTCGGAATGATTGACGGTGGTTTGGTAGGCTTGAACATTTAGTTGTGTAATTCTTCAACTCTGTTTGACTCATAGTTATTTGGAGAATTGTGCGAGCCAGTCTTCTTTACGTTCCCTCTAAGTAATGTAAGATGATAATCACCGGAAAGCAATAGAGTAAAAACTGGTGCGAAGACATGCTTTAAAAAAATGTGTTTTACTAATTTTAAATGTGTTTTCAGCTCGAAAGATGGAGTAGTCAATTTTTTTCCTTTAGTTTCTATGTCGGTGGTTAAGTCTGAAAAGTGTTTCTCAGCACAATGCTTGTCATCGCTTGATGAAATTTAAAGCAGCATCTC
This sequence comes from Hippocampus comes, assembly GCF_001891065.2. NCBI lineage: Eukaryota > Metazoa > Chordata > Actinopteri > Syngnathiformes > Syngnathidae > Hippocampus > Hippocampus comes. Next base: position 51,938 of record NW_017805281.1, on the reverse strand, counting down.
CGTGGCAACCTCATAATTGCAGCAGATATGAATAAGTATCTGACACTCTTCAACGACTGCATGATTGTATTCACCTCCTTGTGGCAACAGCTTACTTCGGTATGCACAGAGGCGGTTTTGATCGACCAGTGGGGGGGGGGGGGTGAAAATATGAAAAATATGTTTGTCTATTGTCTATGGCAGGCGTAGGAAAATGTTTTGTTTTTAAATGGGCAGTTGGTGAAAAAAATGCGATCTAAAAACTTGCTTCATAAATGCCCGGCCGCCCGTTTGTGACCCGCAGGTCTGACTTTGCCACCTCCTGACAAATCGTGTCGCTTCTCACGAAAGAAAAGTTATTTCCTCATTGTCGTCATCTAATTTGTTGTCAACGTTCCCCGAGGCACGCCCTTGTAACCCGTCACGTCTCATTGGCGAAAAATCACTTAAACTCGGTAACAATGTATTTCTCAGAAGTGCTCGCCCACACGAATGCACACGCGTGCTCGCGCAAGCGTTGCCACATGCACGCGCGAGCGCACATCACGCAGGCATGCACACAAACACTCCAGCACACACACTTTCGACGCGTGCACACGCACAAGCTCACACACGCATGGACCTACAAGCGTGCGCGCACAGTCACGTCACAGTTTGCGTGCGTGCGTGTGTGTGTGAAACTGGGTAAACTAGTTGTACCGGCTGAGACTTCAAGAGCTCTTTTGTCAGCGACTTCAACAGAACAGGCTACTCAAACCAGTTTCTATGGTTACCATTGTCCTTTGAGACACACGAAACCTTTTTTTTAACACGCACCTATGAAACACTAATTTAGATGAAAAACAATCAAATGAAAGCACATCTGGAGGGCAATCGAATCATTGACACATCATATCACAACCAAACACAGGAGGAATAAGGCCACATTGAGTCCCTCCCCCATCATGGAAAAAAAATTAAAAAGTTGAAATATCACGACTGTATGCCCACAAAGCCGAGCAAATACGTGCATCATTTAATATCCAAAGTGTTCCCACAAAGTTGACAACATTTTGTAGCGTAATGACACAGCCAAATGCTGCTGAAATGATCTCAAGTTTTAACAGACTGTGTAAAAACTAACTGGGTTTAATGTTTACTTAAAACAACTAAATAGCCCTCTGCTAGCTTCTTGTTAACATACAACGGGAAACACCATAGGCATACGGGCTAACAAGGCTAACAATTAGCATTTGGATGAGTGGATGAATGACAGTGTTGTGATGCTTTTAGCAACGGATGTCTGAACACAAACAATGGTGCAATGCACATTAAAAGACAGAACTTTACTCACAGGCATATATTCTTTATCCTCTGTGGAGAACAACTAATATTACTGCTGTACTGAGAAGCTGAAAAATTAGCTGACTCTCGAGAATAATATATTAGAATGTCTGCCTTAAATTTTCCCCCCGTGGCCAAGACACACACACCAGAATGAGCAGCCCCGAGTACAGTGCCAATTGAAGGGAAAAGTTTGACGGAAACAGTTTTTTTTAAAAAATATTTTGACTTTTACTTATTTTAACTACTGTACTCGCGGGAAGCACAGAAAAAATTCATGAACAAATCGACTTTTTTTTTCCCAACACAAAGCTTATGTAATTTGGTTTGCCTGCCCTAGGACATGTCATTGCCTAGTTATTCAACTCTCTTTCTCTCTCTCTCTCTTTTTTTTTTTTGGAACACCCTGTCCTGTATTTATCTGCTCGCAAACCTGTTCATTGCGCGTTACTGGTAACCGGGAAATGTGGTTCATGACTACTGTCATAAACCGAGTAAGCACCATTTTATGTCTGTGGTGCAAAAAAAAATCTTTGAACACCCCTGATGTAGCTCAGCTCGTGTCATGACTTACCCGCGGCGCCAGGACTTCAGAAGCTTTGTTTACCAACCACTTTGGAAGAAAACCTGAGAGAAAAATAGTGCAAAATGTTCAACTTAACATTTAAATACATTCCATTTTAAAATACATTTAAAAAAATAACAGTCATTCTTTTGCTGTTTGTTCTGCTCTGTCATTAGTTTCAGATTTTCGTATGACATTTCAAAGACCAACAGGTCATACGGTCACGCATGGCTGACCGAAAGTGGCCATGCCAGTGCACTATCCAAAGAATAAAACGTCCATGTGTAGGCGTAGCGAGCTATTTAACTGCAAGTCACAGTTGCACTCAAAAACACACAATTTATTCATTTATTTCACACTCAGGACGAGTACTCAGGCCCGACGCCCTAGTGCAAAGTCATTCGGGTCCATTTTAGCACCGCCCCCAAAAATCAGACTAAATGGTGAAAAACTGTTTAATCTTGTGTCTCCATACTTGAGCACTACCTCGTTCTCAGTCTTCAGCAGTTATATTTGAACATGGATAATTTATATGGAAATACATGTCCTGAACAAACAAACAAACCAAAAAAAACAAAATCCAATTTGTTTGATTGGTGCTGGAAAAGTCCATCTTACCTTTGGGGTCAGCTTGTGAGAGATAAATGAAATTGCAGCTGTTTGGCCCTGTGGGCTCGATGTAATAGCCGGTGAGGATGGAAACGGCTCGCACCATGTTAGTGCGAGGAGGGAATTTCTGGAATGGAATGGACAATGTGTCACAGTCTAAATGGGAAATCTTCGTTGGATGCATCACAGTAGATTAATAGGGCGTCCAATATCTCGGCTAGATTATCACAATCCAATTTACTTTGAAGTCAGCCAGTTCCCCAACCAACCCGCCAACCCCCCCAAACGTGTCCAGTGGGTTCAAAATGCTGCTGCTCGCCTCTCAACGGGAACACGTAAGAGGGAGCGCATGACTCCAATTCTGGTCCCCCTCCACAGGCATCCTGTGCATTTCAAGATTCTGTTATTTGTTTTCAAATCTCGAAATGGTTTTGCTCAGCCCCTCACGGAGGTACCAAAGCTCAGAGGTGAGAAGGCATTTTTTTGTTGCCAGTCCCAAATTCCTCGCTAACACAAGCCCCTTTGATGTGCATTTTTCAAACACACCCTAAAATCCATTTTAATTTCTTGGCATTCCACACGGCATGATACTTGAGCCCTCACTGTAGTGTCCTAGTTGTTTTCATAGTTTTTGAATGAAGTTATATCAATCGTTTTTATGTTTTATGTTCAATTGTCATTTTGTTTCAGCTGTGGAATGTTTTTAATGTGCTCTTGAAATAAAAATTAGCGGACTTAATCTACATTACAAATTTTACCATTAGAGGCTTTGATATAGCGTGTGATATAGTTCCTAAACTGTGAACAAAATGAAATATTTTACACTGCGTGTAGTGCATTTTTGTTACACACAAGTTTCACTTTTTTAATGGAACTACTCAAATATTGTTTTCATAGTTTTTGAATGAAGTTATATCAATCGTTTTTATGTTTTATGTTCAATTGTCATTTTGTTTCAGCTGTGGAATGTTTTTAATGTGCTCTTGAAATAAAAATTAGTGGACTTAATCGACATTACAAATTTTACCATTAGAGGCTTTGATATAGCATGTGATATAGTTCCTAAACTGTGAACAAAATGAAATATTTTACACTGTGTGTAGTGCATTTTTGTTATACACAAGTTTCACTTTTTCAATGGACTCAAATCACTTCAGTTTTGCATGGTGAACACTTACCGGGTGTTTGACCGAGAAGTTGATGATGAGGTATTCCTTGTCTGTCACTCGCCACGAGCGGAGGGTCACCACATCCCGGTTCCTAATCGGTTTTGGACAACGCCCTGCCCGGTACAAAAAACAAAAAGATAGGGTGATCTTAGGGCGTCTTTGCGGGTTTCCCTTTGGTTTGTCTTTCTCAGATTGGGCCTTGTTGTGACAACAAACACTCTGGATAGATCTCAGGGGCCTCCTGCATCCTTTTGTAGGTGTCAACATGAATCTCATGACTTGAAATGACCAGGGACACCCTGACAAGGCTTCAGGATTTACCATGGAAATATGAAGAAAAGCCTCTGTCATTGGCTGGCAACCAGTTTGGAGTGTAGCCATCCTCTTAACTGATATCAGCTAGGATAAGCTCCAGTTACACACTACCGGAGGACAAACTCTATAGAAACAAGATGGATGGATATTTGCTTGTCTATATTTGCTCTGCAATTGCTTGGCAAACAATCTGGGGTCTACCCCACTCAGCCTAAACTTTATCATTTGAGGTCTGCCTATAAATTAAAAAAAAAAATGGAAGGATACAAGGGCCACTTTACAATTGTTGGACTTTAATTTGTTAAACAGTCTACAATCAATCAATCAAACAAGAAATTGTAATCCTGTTTAGATTTTCTAGTTGATATGATTAAATGATACTTAACAGCTTTCAGTTAAAGGTAATCTTAACTGATATCAGCTAGGATAAGCTCCAGTTACCCACTAACCGGAGGACAAAACTCTATAGAAACAAGAT
>NW_017805281.1:0-42500 GCF_001891065.2 Hippocampus comes | reverse complement strand
CACAACGTTGCTAAACACGAGTAGACAGCATAGTTCAAGTGGACAGACACGATTCCGAAGAGCACAAAGCTGAGTATTAAGTTGTGGCAAGTAATAGAAGAGCTCTAAATCTTTTTTTTTTCCTTAAAATGTCGACACATATTTTCAAAACCAGTGACAGCTAAGAAGGACCAAGGTGTTCATTTACGCTATGGCTAAAGAATTGGTTTGTGGTTCGCTCTGTGTGTTTGTGTGTGTAGCCTTTACGGCCTTGACTGTAAACAGTGTTACCATGACAACATACCGCAAGAAGTCCTTTCTAGTTGTACAACAATGCCTTGAAGAAAGAGTGAAGAGGGTTCCCGGCAGACACGCAAATAAATAAAACATCTTTTTGACATGCGCCTCAGCATTTGCACTTTTGGTCAAGCTAACAATTTTCAGGTGTATGTCCGAGTTTCTGAATAAATAATCACATAAAAACAACGGTCCTACACAAGCAATAATAGCAATAGAGCGAATGATACTGCGACTAAAGTGGCCATTTTTACAGCGGGAGTGTTAGTAAGTTTTTATTTAGGAGAACATGCGCTCCTCGACCGGCTCTAGAAAACAACAACGAGCCACCAACCAGCCAGCCGGCTTCCCTTTTCATCTATTTTACAATATTTGTGGCTTGATTCAGTGCACAACGTTGGTGAACAAAACAAGCAAGGCATCTGTGTCGTCGTCCGTAAAAATCCTGCATGGCGAGCATGCGCTGTGATATGTGTGATCAACACAACACGGAGGATCAGTGGCATGGCAGGAGTGTTAGAAAATGTTATCTAGTGAGTAACTTAGTCCTCACGTCCTTGTTAGTATGGTGAAATTAGCATTCTGATGCTTCATGGGTGTTATGAGGACAGTTTGGGGTTACGCGGGTTGGCTTTACGTCGAAGAAACTGCTTGGAATCGGGTCTCACGTGATGGACACGTACATAGTGCAGTGTGGTGGAGGGGGCATTGTGGTTTGGGAGTGCATTGCTCACTCAGGGCTTGGACAAAAAAAAAAACAAACAAGTTTGTCAATAAATTTTTTCAGATCTGAAGACCATCTTTCTGTTTGAGCATTTCTTGTATTTCCTTGATATCCATCTCAAGTTCTTTGTTCTCACAAGTAAGACATTTCACTGCACTAGTAAAACGATTGTCTTACGAGTAATATTTTTTTCCACAACTACTGCCACTTTTGGATTCCTAATATGTAATTAAAACATACTAGTAAAGCACAATGCTGCCTTACTGGGCCAAACTGTTGTTTGTCATGCACAAGTAGTTTTCTTAAGGTTTAGATGTTGAATAAATGTTCTGATAACTTCATGGAAAGCTGCTCAAGTTTTTATTCAATCGGTACTAGTATGCTCTATCCTCACTAGTCAGACAAAATTAGGCAAACTAGTAGGACACAGACGTTACTAGTGAGGCAAAACGGTGCACTAGTTGACTACTAGTATTAATGACTTTCGAGTCCTTACCTAGTGCATCACAGTAGTTTACTAGTAAGGTGAAGCTGCATACTAGTAGGCCAAAAGTGGCACTAGTAGACAGGAATTTCTTTTTTTTGTGGAAAACCAATTGAGCATTTATTTGATATCTTTCATAATGAGGATACTAGCGTGTGGCACATGCTTACTAGCTGTTCAGAGTAATATTAATAAAGTAGTTCAGTAGATTACGAAAAATGTTTCATTGTTTCCAAGTAGGTCAAACATGACAGTACTAGTGGAAAAAAACCCAACAACATTAGTAAAACAGTCATTCTATTAGTGCACTAAATTGTCTTCATAGTGATGTTAAAATGTGTACTAGTACATGGACCATACCCCGAATAGCAAGGATGCAGAATAAATGACAAATGGCTTTCCATAGTGCAGCCTCATTACACACTTATTGACGCCTCCTGCTGTGTTGTGTTAATATGCTGCAAAAACCTGAAGTGTGAAGTTTGTGACAATTCGTAAGATCCTGTCTCTACTTCCTTAAAATACAACATAGAAGTTAAGAAATAAGCAGCCATCTTAGAACTTCTCTCTTGCAGTACAAAAAAAAAAAAACAAAAAAACTTGTGGAGTCACCTAAACAATCCATCGCGTCGTTTTACGTGACAACAATGACAAAAAAAAAAAAGTCACAGCACGGAAATTATGAGTTTGTGCGATAACCCAAAAAGCGGTTAGCTAAGTCAGTCTGCGCTTCTATGTATATACTTTAAATGCCATGCAAGTCATCAAACTGAGAAATGCCTATGGGCTCACGCATCCCTCGGATTTCAACGTGGACTCTCTGTTTGGCTTCAGTAACGCACATCCACGCGCTAACTCTCCAGTGTTTGTTCCCCGGGTGAGAGACTGAGAGACAAGCTGTTGTTGTTGTTGGTGGTGGTGGTGGTGGTGGGGGGAGGGTTGGGGGTGAGACAGGCTTGATGGGCTGGATTCGAGTGTCATGTACTAGCACGAGCAGCTGCTCTCGGTGACAGTCATCTCTGGCTGCTTCTCCAGTTTGATGTCGATCACTGAAGGGAGTTGAAGTTAAGCAACGCCGGCCATGAGTTTGCAAATTATTAGCTTCTCTTTTTTTTTTTTTTAACAGACATTAGGTTATAACAGGTGTTCTCAAACATTTTGGGTCAAAGGAGAACATTTTCCAAGGACTCGCTCATATTCCTCATGTTAATTCAATTTAATTATCATGTGTACGCCGAAGTGCCATTGGAATGAAAATGTTGCCTAATTCCGGAAAAAAAAAAAAAGTGACAGTGACATTCTTTTTTTTTTTTTTTTAGTAGAACACAATTGAGTCTTTTGTCAATATAAAATGTAATCTTACAAGGCTACAGTTGTATGTCGTAATATATTAAGGTGACAATTTTGCATAGAAGGAAAGTCTTATTTTTACATTTCATAAATACAAAAGAACATTTAGAGAGAGGCCCTTAATAGTCCTTACAAGCAATTAAAAATAACTACCATATGTATTTATTGCTGTAAGCACACGACATCATTTACTGCTAACTATTTTGGGGACCGCCAAGGTACAGCTCAGACGCCAGTTTTGAGAACCAATGCCACTTTTGAAGGATACTGTCTTCTTTGCTTTTCTCCGCTGTGCTATCCATTCCAGGTAACGCGGCCGCAACGCGACGGAACAGCTGCGAAACAAAAGAGATGAGGATTAGCCAAGAATGTGATGCCTCAGCATGCAGACAAATTGGAAAAATACATCAGCATCAGTCACAATTTGAAACAAAAACCTTAAAATTTTAGACACATTTTGGCAGGCAATGCGTTAGAGATTACAGAGTTCTGTTTGCTGGGCGGAGGCATTATCTAAATCTATGCGGAGGTCGGTCTCACTGATGAAGCTCCAAAAAGCAATGATTGAATTCATATTTTTTAAGGGGAAAAAAATATGTTATAAAAGAATGACTATTGAAACTGGTTGGGTGGAGTAAGTCATTATGAAACTAAAGTTGTAATTATTTGAAGAAAATAAGACAATCTTTACCAAAACACATTTTGTTGAAATGAACCATGAAAACCGGACACGGGTGAAGTCGGATATTTCCGTCGGCATATTATTCAAGTCAAGTTTAGCAAAGGAAGAAAGTCACATTTTAAAGAGCACATTTCAATCCTTATAACAATACTTACTGTATCAACGAAATAATATATTTTATATTCTAACACCGCCCCCAAATAAAGTTTTGTACAAAAAAAAAAGACACTATTTCTATACTAATACACTTTTGCTCTCCTTTATTCTTGCCTGCATATCAGATTTGTGTCATGATACCTAATCATATTCGATCTTTGAATTGTCCCGTAGCAAAAGTATTGGGGAATAATTGGTTTATCTCGCAGTATCGGTCACATCAATGCCCATATGCAGTTGACATTTATTTGTGTATGTATTAATTTATTTGATTATTTATTTATTTTTTCAAATGATTCTTCTTGCAAATTATTTTTCGGATGCCAACCTACGGCCCGCAATCCCCCGTTGGTGCAGTGACTCCATTTTAAGTAACCTTTGACTGAGAAGACAACAAAGCCAACAGCAGTGATTTGGTGTCGATCACAAAGAGAGTGAGTGAAAAAGGGAGTCAAAAGAGGAAAGTCGGAAGCTGGAGGGCAGAAATCAGCATAGTTAGTGAGTAGCCAGAGAAAGAGTCATCTCTACCTGTTTGACATTGTAGCCAGTCTTTGCGCTGGTTTCAATGAACATGACATTCAGTTCCTTAGCTCTGTGCTCGCCCTCCTCCGTGGTGATCTGTCTGCTCGGGTGGAGGCCATGCGGACCGAGAGGTGGGTACGGATAGGGAGAAACATTGCAAAAGAAGACAGGCCCGAAAGGAGAGGAAGGAAAGACAAGAACGCTTGCTGAGTCTTTGTTTTGACAGGGAAGAGAGGTTAGTTTTGGTTATAACAGACACAGAAAGCGAGGGCGAAGACCAGGCTATGCTGGCTAGCAGGAAAAATGACTCATGGCATTGATTAAGTTGTGATCCGAAGAATGACAACACGGAGGAGTCACTCTCCCGTGAAAATGAAAGGACAACATGGCCGCTTCGCCAGCCGCCACCAACCTGTTTGACGTTATAGCCAGCCTTGGCGCTGGTCTCTATGTACATCACATTGAGCTCTCGAGCTTTCCTCTCTGCCGCCTCAACAGAGACTTGCCTGCCACCGGTCCCGGGAAAAGTGGTGGTGGTGGGGTGTAGGAAGGTGGTGGGTGGGGAGAAGACAAGGTGGAGAATCCCAAAAAACACATGCAAACACATACACACACACACATACGCAGAAATGAAATCAAATCAAAATGACAGAATGAAACTGAGGAACATAACTCAAATCTGAGGCAAAGAAAAAGACAGTGAAGCCCCGTTTAGCGCTGGGGGAGGGACTTGGGGAGGGGGGTATGTTACAGGCCTGCTCACCATAGGTAAACATTTGCGATATGGAGAAACCATTAAAAGAGAAAAAGCTTTCTTACTAATTTTCACACTGCACTTAGCATTCACAAAAGTACGGAATCATACGCAAAGCGGCAAATCATAAAGACAAACAAAAAGATGAATGAGGTACACTGTCACGGGGGGAAATGTGGGATTCCAGGCTGTGGCAGAGGGTTTACAAAAACAAACTACAGTGGAACAGCTGGGACCTTGTGAGGTTTTGCTAAAACAAGAATTCTACAATTATTTTGACGCAACTTCGTGGGAGACGAGTAGTCCCTTCCTCTACTGTCTTCAAGTCTGAACAAAACACAAGTCGACCAACATCCCGGAACAGAGTGTGCTTGATTCCACCGTATTTGACCCAATTGTGTCAAATAATAATTAAGATCAACACTCGAATGTGACATCACTGACATCCACACATTCAAAACAAGGACTCACCTTTTGTCCGCCAGGTCTGTTTTGTTCCCAACGAGCATGATAATGACATCACTTCCTCTCTCCGTCCGGACATCATCGATCCACTTTGAGGTTTGTTGGAAGGAGTTGAGATCTGAAAGTCAAAGGAAATGACAGACATCAGCGCACACATACGAGCTACACGTGGAGCTGTCAATATTTTCTAGCTACAGTAAAGCGAGTATTAGTTTTGTGTCAGTCAGCAAAAGTATTAAGAGTTGGAAAATGGAAAGGTCGCTTTGACAACTTCTGAGCAATACTTACACCCAGTGGACACAGCATTAGGTACACCGGCAACATCTACCCGAGAGCTGTCTGTGAGAGGTGCTCATTTAACAATATGTCCACGAATGTGGCTGTTGTTTTCATTTGTGGAGAACTGCAATAGTTCGGAATATTTTCTGTGACCTGATTTCGACGCACAAAATAAGCAGAATGTTAAATGGATCTGACAGTAAGAAAAAGCAGCATTATGAAGCAGTTTCCAGAATTGTCGATACAGCTCTCGAATCGGATCCCACCAAAGTAGGGTACACACATCCCAACAATCAGGCAAAGTTTTAACCACCTTTGTGATCAAAGGCCCGATTATTGGATTTGCTCAGGTAACTGTCAGAGGGCCAACAATAAATCTGATTACTATGTGTGTGGTCAGCAGAGATTTGGGCCGGAAAATGTGACCTTATATCAGGCGCCGCATGAATATACTATAGTGCCCTACAATTATATTTATTGTATAATTTTATTTTTAATTGAACCACAAAAGCACGGCGTAATTGTCTAAGAGGAGGATACACTGTATATATACGATATAGTATGTACTGTATTTTACATCTTAAGTTGACTTGAGTCTCGCTGGCTTTGCAATTGCAGAAACTTATCTGTGACGTTTGGACACCCTTAGCCCGGCAATTCAAATTATGAATTGCGGCAAAACTGCTGGCCAACAGACTGCATCTTATGGACACTCGTCGCCAAACCACGTGCACTGCGAGATAGCTCAGTTTGTTTTGGCCAAGTCACCTTATAATATGTCCTCAAAGTCATTTGTAATGACAACTGCGTTTCGCCTGGCCTATTTTTTTCTTCTTTGTCTTTTTTCAGCAATACTGATCTTCTCTGGGAGTGTGCTGCCCCCACAGGTCAGTCTTGGGTCTGTCACATGGTAATTTGTGTGTGGTGGGCTGTGCTGGTCATCTGCAATACGCCACACACTATAATAGGAGTCAGAATTGACATTGTGATTTTTTTTCATCATCACGTGGTGGTCTCATATTTTTAAAAAAAAATCAATAAATATGTTAAAAACGGGTATGCATGTATCCCACTTTAGATTGCGCAGGTGTACCTAATGTAACTCAAATGTCTCTCGGCACCTAAAACGGAATGTTCGTGAACAGCCCTGACTCACTGGTGATGTCATACACAACCACAGCAATGGTAGAGTCGCGGATGTAGCTGGGAATTAGGCTACGAAAGCGCTCCTGTCCAGCAGTGTCCCAAAGCTGGAGTCGGACCTGCGGGGTTGGAACGGTCGGGGAGGGAGAATGGAGATAAAGAGGGGAGGGAAAGCAGAATAAGAAAGGGGGAGCTAGGAATAGAAGACTAACTGCAAGCCAGGCTGTTTTTAATGAAGGAATGGCGAATGGGGGAGGAGGAAACCATTGAAATGATGAAGTGGAGGTGAGCAGCCTAATGCAAGGAAAAAAAAAAAAAAGAGACCCCGCTGAATCATTCTTGAGTCACATCCCATTCAGAGGATCTGAACCCACAAAGAGACATCGGAAGAAACGTTGAGTGATTCATTCCAACAGCCTCTTATATTTAATACAGCCTCTCATAAACAGCATCTAAGGAGCGTGGACACCCCCCTGGGCACTGCTGGTGAAACGCTTTGCAGCCATGCTGGGAGACGCTCTCACGGTGGTGTCCAGTGGGGTTTCCACACCACGTTACGCTCTTGCACCGTATGCCCTTGCACACGGTACCGTACAAGCAGAGGACAGGGAGGCGAGGCAAGGCAAGGCCGTGATACCTACTGGCTATGTCATAAACCACAACTGCGGCGGCTGAGTCTCGGATGTAACTCGGGATGAGGCTGCGGAAACGCTCTTGTCCCGCCGTGTCCCAGAGCTGCAGCCGAATCTTTGGCCGCCCGTGACGCATATGCGCACGCGTGAGGAACCGGTGGGATTTCGTGACCCAGACAGAGGATGGAAGGAGAACAAAAAAAAAACAAAACAAAAAAAAAAGGGAACTGAAAATATGATCACGTCTGGCAAAATGAATGATGACACGATAGGATTGGGTCCAAAAAAAAAAAAAAATGTGAAAGGGCGATCATGTGGAAATGGTGAGTGCTATACAAAGCATGCTTTAAGCATTCTAACGAGGTTCGATAATCCTGTTGTGGAAATGACATAGGGAAGATAATATGGCTTACCGTACGATCTTCGAGGTACATGGTTTTTGACAAAAAGTCAATGCCAATTGTTGCCTGCAAAACAATCACTGCATCAAAACCTTGACATCAGCAACACATGATATAAACAGCAGAAGCATTACAGGATGCATCAGTCTTCAAAAAAAAAAAAAGATTTTTCATTGTCCAATTTTACGCTCTGTTCCAAAATACCAAATTTAAAAACAGGCTACAAGGAAGAGCCTGATTTTAATTGACAGTGTTTACGTGACACTGAGGTTTGGTCAAGATCACAAGCAAAGATGTTAGCTTAGCAACCATTACGATCAGTCCACGGAGACATAATTGCCCCAAGAGGATAAACTAAGTTTTCTGACTCAGAATTCCTGCGTAATATACACATATAACAAGAATGAATATTGGCCCCAAGTCTACTAGTCCATTTGTGGTAGAGTCACACGTTCTTGATATGATACATAACTGTCCATATTGTAAGAAGGTTGATGGATGGATTTTCTTGATGTTCCTGACTGATTGTAACACGCCTAACCTTGAGAGAAGTAAACATGAAATCAATAAACTAACCGAAGGTTGTGACTATAACTTCCAGGTCGTGCAAATATGACCAATTAAATATAAAATTGAATTCAGCCCTGTGGCTCATTTTTTTTTCATATTTTTGATCTGGCCTCAAGATTAATTCTGAAAAAGCTGACATTTTTGTTTGAGATGAATAAAAGAACGAACACAACGCTCAGTGTTTTCAGCCCACCTGTGCCCCCGAGGTACAGAAGATGCAAGGATGGATAAACAAAACAATCAATTTCTTTTCATATTTTTCACTTGCAAACTGAAAACAACAAATAATATACTGATCAATAATTGTAACACATGCAATCAGCAGCCCTTTGCTTCTGCAGCTCAGCTCCATTGAGACACCTTTTATACCGCCTGTAAAAGCTATTTATGAGTCGCCGTCCGGAATAAACGGCACGTCTATTCGGCAATCGTTCGCCGGCGGAGGTCGCATCAGCATTTATTGGCTTTTTTCTGTTAAATTCTGAAAGAATGAGCTGCCTCTAAACGGGGTGTCAAGGCAAGAAGAATGCGAGACGTGAAGAAGACTAGACAAGAAGTTAAGAGACTCCACTATTGGTTTAACATTTACAGCGCTTAACATTACCTTAAACTTGTGCGACAATGTGTTCTCGCAATTCATCTGGAACTGATTATTTCCTTCCAAACTATCCGTTATTTCCGATGGGAACATGGATCAAATTCAGATTATCTTCCGCTGCACTCTGCCATCTCTTGTATTTACCTGATAGGTGTTGTCAAAGCTGTCATACATGAACCTGGTGATGAGCGAGGTCTTTCCCACTGCAACAAAGACGCAAGAGTTCAAGCTTCTTCTTTGCAATTATGAAGAAACAAGCACCAAACGTTGTCATGCATAGTTGGGAAATCAGCACCACGGTGAGTAAAAAGCACACGACACAGTTGGCAAAATCAAGGCCTGTGAGACGGATCCAGCTCTCGAGTAATCAGCGGTCCACGAATTTTTGGGTTGTTGTCCTTGGGTTGTCGCTGTGTGCTATTAAAATTGGTTTGATAAACTGCAATCTTTGTGTAAGATAAATATGCAAATAACACAGAAATTAGGAAGGGGGCAAATACTTTTTCACAACACCATAGATGTCGGTTTTTGATGCAGGGTCGTCTGAGGGATTGAAGGTTATGGGCATTCAATGTTGTTTTTCGGCCTAGCCGCTTACGTGCAGTGATTTTTCCAGATTCTCTGAAACTTTTGACAATATTATGGATCGTAGATGATGAAATCCCTGAATTCCTTGAAATTATACGTTGAGACACATTGTCCCTCAACAAAGATGTGAACCTCACCCCATTTTAGGCCCAAATAAAGCATTAGTGTAAAGGTTTTTATGAGCGAGACAAACAAAAATGCAATTGTCTTACTAGTGAAGATAAAGAGCATGCTTGTACATGGCTGTCAAGAATGTTGAATAAATGCTCCAACGGCTATTTATTTGATTTTCTTTGAGAGTGAGGCTTTGGGTTGAGACATGCCAACTAGTAGGGCCTAGTAATGTTACTAGTACAGCATTGTAATATCCCTTGATAATTAATCAAGTGCTCTAACAGCTTACTGTGAAGCCAACTGACAACATACAATGGCATACTAGTAGGACAACTACAAATTACTAGTGAATCAAAACTGTTGACAACTGGATGCTCTTAGACCTACTAGTGACATTCTACAAGTTAACATCTAACACTTGACTAGTAGTATGCAGACAAGTATGCAACTAGTGCACAGGCAGGCTCAATTAACAACAATTAAAAGTGCAGTAGCAGCAACTGTCTTCTACTAGTGACATTTTTTTCAAATACTCCATGACATTTCTGTGCCCTAGTGGAACGATCAGGGCACAATTGTAGAAAGATGTTACAGGTGAAGAAAATGTGTGCGATAGTTGACACCTGTGCACTACTAGTATTGCTAGCTAATACTACTCATGAAGCACTGGATGTGCACTAGTAGAATTGTATGTCATTAGTGGTACTAGTGACAATGCAGTTGCCAACTAGTTCACAGAGTTGCCAAGTTGGTAACATGTACTACAGTAGTCTGCCCAAGTTGTTGTATTAGGGTGCAGATATTGGCAGTAGTGCACATAAAATTCCACTAATACACAGTGGATCTACTACTGGGTGGGTGAGGAAAAATATCACCCGATCACAAGTACCTTAAAACGGATATATTGAGTAAATGTTCAAAAGGCTTATTTAGTAAACATCCTTGATATGGTGGCTACTAGTGCGTGGCATGCCTACTAGTTGGACCTATTTGTGTTACTAGTGTAGTACAGTAGCTTACGAGTAAAATTAATTGTGTAGTAGTCATCCAAAAGTGGTACTAGTAGCGGAAACGTCGTCACTCACTGGTTTGAGTTTGACACATTCGCTATACTTATGCACTGAATGGTCTTACTAGTGTTATCAAAGAAGGTACTAGTACACGGACCTTAAACGAGATATCAAGGATTTTGAATTTACTCTCAATCGGCTTTTCAGTGGACACCGACGGGATTCACTGTTGTGAACTGTCGAGCTCACACGCTGAGTTGGCAATATGGGTGGAGCTACTAAAATGGACGGAAAAAAAAGATATCCAAATTGTAGCCAAATGACTTCAAAGCCCGATTGTTTTGTGTTCCAAGCCGGATACACAAACAAAGCGTATAAACACGTAAGAATCATCAATTGATTCTCGACTGCATTGTCTTGCGGCGTTCAATTGTCGAGGAAGGCCGGCCGGCTGATTCTAACCTCGGCTGGCCGACGTGGCTAAGTGAGGTCCAGCTGTGAAAAGGGAGCTAACTTCTTACGTGTCCTTGCTTCGATGCAATATTATCTCACAGTATTGCGGTTTAATATTACGGTGGGAGTTCTGTAGCTTGAGTGTCAATAAAAGAGAATTCCAGGCTTAAAACGTCCAGCTCGCTCGTTTAGCAGAAAGTCAACGGCTACTAGCTACTATTGGCTATCCATCCATCCATTATCTTTCACATTCACTGATGTCAAGGTGGAAAGGAATCACACACACACACACCAAGACGCTTAATGTCCTCTTCATTCATTTGAGGGTAAGTCAACATTTATAAATTCGTACCACTACTAGGTAATGTCATTTGAAATCATATTTGGCTCAAAGGTGAACGGCGACTCGGTAGCTATGAGTGTCCGATGACATCATCACAATTCGAGGTGGAAAAAAATGTCCACATACATTGCCGTCTTCTTTAAACCATAAAGCGCAAAAATTTAGAATTGTTGCCGTGCAAGACTACCTCTTATTTTTCTCTCATTAGGCCGCAAGCAAACTCGACCAGCTAGTTAGCCGGCTGCTAACAAGATTCTCCCCCACATCCCAGTTACCGATCTCCAACTCCGACAAACGGCGTCCAAACTCACCGCTCTGCTCGCCCAGGAAGACGAGCTTAAACTTCCGTAGAGGGTTGCCGAACTCCCCACCGCCGGTTGTGGTCGACATTTTGGCCCAAACAAAATACGAGGCAGCTAACTAGCCGGCTTTGGGTTGTGATGTGATGTCTAGACTGGAGAGAGGAGAGCAGTCTCAGCACAGCAGTTGATCGTCACCCGCTCACTACAACCCTCTGCTTTTTTTTCTTTTTTTTAGTTAATCTCCTTCATACGAACAAAAGTGAAACAGCGCAACCATGAGGCTTTGGAGAAAAATAAGCAGCAATTTCCTTCAAGTTGTAGCTGGCAGAATGCATGTGTTTGTTGGACCCCTATTGTAAACAGAACGTTGTCCCAGTGCTTAAAGTCACTGCGTGTAAATCATTGTTATGATATCATTAGCATTACTTTTAATCTTAATTCGTCCAAAAAGTTGAGACTGGAGCCTGGATGCTTTTGTTTTGCTATCTGGTAGTCAATTTGTTTACATTTGTATGGGTGTTATCGTTAGCTAGCTAGATCAATGACGGGAGTGTAACTGGCCCACAATAATATAATCAATAAGTATTTGAAAAAAAAATTGGCGAAACTGCAAGTGCTGAATCACACTTGTGCAAATGTCGACTGCGTGTCTAAGTTGTAATATCATTATTCACCACAAGATGGCAGACATCACTTAATTGTGTTTACTGCCTATACCACAGGAGTAGACCTAATAATTTTTTTGGAATGATATGCAGGACAAACATTACATCAATAATGACCATTTTGAGTGATGTTGGTGAAAAAAAATTGCACAAAATGAGTTCTTACGCTTAAATTTGGCTTGCTGCTCAGCAACTTCATGCCATCCTTGAATGGAATTTTTTATGCAAGAGAGGCCTTTGCACTGGCAAAAAAAATTACATTATGTGGTTATTTTGTTGACAGCTTCAAACCTTTTGTTACTGGCTTAGGCTCATGGATCTTTTAAACATGCATTGAGAAATGTACTATGGAAAATCTATAATATATTAAGAGCACATATTTTGCATGTATAATCATATTTTTGTGCTTATTTAGACTAAAGCCATACGCAGCATGTGTTCCCGCCAGTAGCACTGATGATCCAGCATTTACGTTGCCCATCGCTTAGATAGATAGATAGATAGATAGATAGATAGATAGATAGATAGATAGATAAATAGGGGAGCAAGGCTGCGTTCAAATTTTGCCAACAGTTTCATCACCGCAAACTCCTACTTTAAATATTTCACTTATTTTTACACTCGCATGGAAGTTAAAACCTCTTAAATAATGCTAATCTGCGCATCCAGCAAACCTCACGACAGCTCTTCGTACCTTGCATGAACCCTCCAATGACTAATTTTAACTATACGTTACGGAACCGTGGGGCGGAAGTACAGAACGGTTCACTCACTGACATTTTCATATATGGGCAGGTTAAAATTGACTTGGCTATTTAATTTTACGTTTGATTTGTGGACAGGGACTACATAGACCCAACTATTTATATACAAACAATCAAGTTTTCCCATAATATATTCCCTTTAGGAACAGTAGCAGTGTAAACAGAAAACAAGCAGCAAGGTAGGTACTGAGGAAACTTTTTTTTTTTAATTTCCTACAATCGACGCTGAAGAAAGACAGTCATATGCATTCATTCCCACGTTAACATTCACTCATCATACTTGCCTCTATACATTGTAGTGCTAAAGGGTATAGTCACAACAATTTGAAAGAAAATCTCACGTTCTACACTAGGAGACATTTTCAGAAATCAAAGCAACACCGAGCGGGTTTATTTCTGTCCAAAGCTATCAAATGTCACGCAGATGCTCTCACAGCAATACCTCTCGGAATATACAGTGTGTGCGCGCACAGGAAGTGAGGGCCCTGTTGTTTGTCCTTCACAGCCGTCTGCTTCCATTGTTGTTCTGCTGTTTATATCATGGCGACGTCTTATCCATCCATTGGCTCGATGGCGATGTCCGTTCTGTGATCACATGGGGATGTTCAGGCTTTCTGGAGTCCACATCAAGGTACTGTAATTGTTAATCTGGCTGTACATGAAATGTGTTCGAACAGCCCCTTGTGTTGTCATGTAGAGTTATTTATTTTGCTCTTTACAAATTGTACTCTTGAAGCTGCGGGTATTTAAACACAAGCGGTGCAGCAACACATGTAGACAGATTACATGAGAAAATTCGGACTATTTATCCTCCTAATGAAAAACGAGTACATTCACTGCATCTTCGCGAGTCACTTGTGAAACTTCTTTTGTGTCTCTATTATACTGCCCTTAGGTGGCCAAAGCACATATACCAGAAGGGGCTCAATGTGGGACTGGAACAGAAAAATAGCATTTCCATTCATTTTAATGGTGAAAGATGATTTGAGATGGAAGCATTTTGAGTTGCAAGGGTAGTCATGGATTGATTTAAACTTAGAGTATTAGTCAAGGCATGGACACTATTGGCAATTCAAAATATTTTTTAGGGTTGGTATCCATTATTCGTACGTTTTTTTTTTTTGGTTCCTCGTGGCAAGGCTTAATCCCCGACCAACATGAATGGCAGCGATTGACTGTATCTGCTATGCTCTGGTTAAACAAGTATGACAGAAATTCTGTTTATTACATAAACTTGATGGGCTAACGAGACTTACTTTTCTGCACTTGTATGACCGTCAACAATGGCAAATACTGTGCTCTCGATTACAAAACACTGTCTGCTTCCTTTAATGTTGAGACTGTGTGACCGTTTTTTTTTTTTGTGTTATAGAAGCAACAATATTACATTTATTTTTGGACCTGTATGATCGTTACAAACATGAGCTAGATGGATGGATACACTGAATGTTGAGCTGTTGTTGCACTGACTATAAACAGAACTGAAAATTGACACTGTAGCAGAATGCACTACACCTATGATGATGACCTCACCTGAACTAAAGAGGCCTTTAGTCCAATTGGCTGTGGTTCATAAAATACACAAACACACAAGAGAAAAGGAATCAAACAACCCATCGCGGTCATCACAATACAACATGGATGTGTTTGCCTTCAGCCCGGGTTAACTTACACTTCTGCCATATGCGACATTGGAGGGTAAAAACAAAACAAAACAAAAAAACAATTAATGAAATGTGATGTATATCGATTAAAAAAAAATGGTAAGAATGAAGCTTAGCTCACCTGCTGGCTTGGGGGACATCAGCGTCAACGGAAGGTCGACCGTGACGTCACTAGAAAACAAGTCAGGTAACATTAGTAAGAAGGCAGATGTAAATATTTTTGTTTAGAAGCGAAGCGGAGTTGCATGTACCTCGATGTAAGGCCACCCAGCAGGCTTTTGTGGAGACAAACAATAAAATGAATACTTGGTTTTCACAATGGGGCACAGCCTTAATCAATTGACATGACAAACGATGAAACCGTACCCTCCTCCAGACACCATCAGGTTGACTTTGACTTTGTATGACACGAGAATTCCCTGCATCTCCTTATTATCTTGACTCCTGTGGGAAGACGGAAATAGTTGACCTTTTACACCTTGAGGATTTGCTCTTAAGACCTGATAAGTGGATGACACAACACAGCGTTGTATCTCCGCCACCCAATAAGAGGATGAAAAGACTGTCCTGAGCTCAGCGTAAGCCCTCTGCTCAAAGCTCTTACAAGGTAGTGGAGGCCAGGTTTGTGTCCTCGTCTTTTAGCCTCCCGTCCACTGACAGTCCGCGCTTCTCTTTGTTGTTGGCCAGCAGCGGGGTCACTCGGAAGGTTTTCTCGAATGTGGAGTTCGCGTTAATTGTCTCCCTTTGGGTTAAAAAAAGTGCAATACAGTGTGGGAAGATAGAAACAATATTTTCCCTTTTTAGGCATAATAGATTGTGCGCACAAGCTTTACCCAAACTCCTCTGTGCAGACGGGCTTCGTGTAAGTGTCAGAGGAATACAGCACCACATTTGTCAGCTGCTCGACTAAAAGAAAACAAACCAAAACAAAACATACATTTATTAGCATTGCACCTGGGCTTTCTTGCTTTTCCTTCATGGATCACATTCAATTTTATTTAACCGTGATTTAGCCAGGTAAGGCAATCTAAAATCGATTATCCTTTGCGACCTTCCCGCAGAGTAATAAAACGCAAACATGAAAGCAAATTAAAATACGTATGCACTAAACTGTACGATGTGGTATAGTGAGATTTACATAGTACGTGACACGGTAGTACATGGTGAATAAAAAGGTACGGTGATCGTGTACGGTATCTAAACGATGATATTGGGATGAATGAAGTGGGCTTTATTATTTGTGACCGTGTCTTGTAGTCGTTTGCGGCAGAAAATAGAAAGGATCGACCAAAATTAGTGTGGACCTTGGAAACGAAGAGATTAATGAAACTGCTGGAGCGGTGATTGCCGGTGTTGGTATGCATGGTGAGTCGGTCTGGTCAATGTGTGTTTAGCCTGGACAAATTCCTTATGCTCACCTATGATTTGGATTTTCTTCACCACTTTTGTGGTTTCGTTGTTGATTTTTACGCTAACAGTGATGGGATCGCCGTGGTAATAGACCTGGAAAGAGGAACATGATCAGATTAATTTACACCCGACTGAATGTTACAATCAAAGTTATTTGCAGCCACCTCTTTGTCGAGGCAGGCTTCCATGTGAATGGGTTTGTCCGACATCATGAACTGCTTGGTGATGTCCGCCTTGGCTCCGGCGTTGTTTTTGGTTGGTGCAAACTGGATTTTTCGAATCATTAGGCGACAAGTGTCCCTAAGGCAGACATGTTTCTCGTGAACTTAACACGACACTGTCTTGATTGGGAAACACAGGGCACACGTACTTTTTCACGATGGTTTCGTCAGCGCTGTTTGCTTCGTTGGCGATGTACGCTTTGACCTCAAAGTCCACCCCGCAAGCCTGCAGAGGGAGGACATCGGAGTGAAGTTTCAAGGCGGGGGACATACTGGTGAAAATCAAGACATCAACTGTAGTACCTTGCCAGAATCATTCGGCCCAGGTTGTAAGGCAACTGAGCAGGGGAGGTTCGTTGGCATCTGAGACCGGGAGGAACAAGACATTTGCAAGATGATGAAGAAATGAAGTTGCGATCGTGAGCTGAGAAGAAAGTAAGACGCTCCCTCACCTGGAAGGCAAAGGGATACCCTTGCTCTCCGACTTTCTTCAGGAGGGATTCCTGCATCGGTGATTTTGTTGCATTGCCGTCTGTGGGCGGATACACCTGAACGCGATTTATCCAGATATCTTTCCTGCAGGACAGCCCGATCACGTCCAAATCCTCACTTCCGTAGCGGAAGGCACAAGCAAGGTATACGAATACTACAAAAGAGAGAGACGCAATCGAGAGCGCTGCTTCTGGCCAACTTTGCAAGTCAGACCGGTGATAATCAAGTACCTTTTTTCCCATCGAGTCCAGAGGGATCCACTTTAACAACTCCATCTGGGATTGAGAAAGGATCAACCGACATTAGGCTCCATGGAGACAAAATTACACAGTACGTGCGAGGAAAGGCTGAACTTTGCCACCCACCGACCACTTCCACCGAATCCACATTGTCCACAAAGTCTCTCTTCCCTAAGTACAAGGCAATCTGAGGGAAATGGAAAAGCAAGCATTTCAAAGTTTCTCCTCCACCAGGTCGCGAGACTTTAAGAGTTATTTTAAGGAGCTGGGAAAAAAAAAAAGCAATGGCACTCCTATCCCCAAGAGTGCTCCATAATAACTATCTGACAGAGGCCACTTACATGTCCGTTGCCGCTGGTCTTCTTGAAAACTCTGGAGCAGAGGGAAACAGACTCTCATTCTAAATCCACTTTTAGGAAGATCAATGCAGTCATCGCAATCATTTGGTCGGATATCATAATGCAGAGCTGTCCTATTTTAACCCTTTCATGCACCCTGTAACCTAATAACATGATAAGCTGTCCACTGTTGTAACCGCTGTCCCAGAAAGGGTTAATGAAAGTTAAACTGGTAGTTTTTAAAAAATGATTTGTCTATATCGCCCCTTCTATTAAATGACATAACCTTACAGGACAATCCTCCGTGCTCGTGTCAAGCACGAAGCAAAGACTTAATCCTCCGCGTTCTTCTCATCTGTTGTGTGCCCCGTATAATCGAGTTAAAAAGTTTTCCCGCTGTTTTGTAAACATGCCCTGCGAGATCAATCAAATTGCCACGATCCACTCTAATCAGGATTTATTCATGTACGAAAGGCGTTAGATAGGCCACACGGCGAAGGTGTTTTATCCGCGCGATCAAATCCGCAAGTTTCTGATTTGATTCCCCCATAATTCCAACGGTATCCACGAGTCAACATGTTGACTCACTTGGATGAAGCCGACTTGGTTTGTTTTCAGTCCTTTTGACAGAGACTCTTAGCATACCGGAAACCTACCAAGCATCATCACCACACATATTGCATAAATATGACAAAAGCCACAACTGCGCCATATCGAATCGAATCGGGTTCCCACTGAATTGAACCAAGTTCAATCGTGGCATTTTAAATTCGTTACATCCTTGAATCTTCTCGTATTGAATTGTGTTTCGTGGAGCGAGGCGCAGCATCTAGTTCCTTGAATTAAACAGTATCCATCCTTAAACTGGTTCAAATGTCTCAAAAAAATGCAATATATTATTCAAAACAGAATCATGACTATGTATGCAGGAGACAATTCTATTCTCAAAATACTTACTTTGACATGTTGAAGGTGAAAAAAAAATACTGTCTGCATGGAGGGGGGGGGAGAAAAACAGTCAATTCAAATATCAGTCTCTCTCCCCCACATCATGACAATTAATTGACCTAAGAAAATTAAATGAAGAAGAGAAAAACACCTCACTCACCACTGTCGGTCTTCTCCCTCTGTAGTGAGTCTGTTAACTGTGCGCCGTGTGAGTGTGTAGCTCGCTCCCTCCCCATCGCCTTTATAGTTTGACCTCTGACCTCCGTAGCCCTCTCGTCATCTTAAAACAGTGTTTGTAAGGAGGGGTTGTTTTCGACTCAATCTGATTAATTGATTACAACACGGCGGTTTTGGTGCTCGCGGGGTGTAAAAATAATTTCCGAGTTATGTGACTTCCAAAGAAAAAGCCCAGGGCCTTCCTTTTGGTGAAGAGCCACATCCTCTTCTTTAGATATGTTGGTTGCGCGGTTATTTTCTGCAGCCTAATTGCGCTGCTGAATTCCGTGGCACATAACTTAAATTATATTGTTAGTATTTCTCTATGGAGAAACAATTATAAAAACGGACGAAAAAAAAACCCCAACAACTCACAGGTCATGTATAGATGTAATTCTAATAATCGCAATTATGGATGAGTTTAAAAGTACTCCGAGAGCCTAATCTTCAAAGATTGTTTTGTGAATAGGATAGGCACTTCTTCAGAGTGGTCTTAGTTGGATTTGGTTGTGATGGCAGCCAAAGTGACAGATGGCTCCTTGACCGAGCCGCTGACAATCTGTGGCCGCATTAAACGCCGGTGCACAGCTGTTAAAATAATGAGACTCTGCAACTCGTGGAATTCCCTTTGCCAATTAGTGCCACAATCCATGGCGTTTGACGTTTATTACGGTGGAATCGAAAAGCCACAATGTAAATAAAACACACTTATGTTTAGGGTTGAAAGTCAGAATGTGATTTTTTTTTTTCTTGCTCATAATCTAACAAATTTTAAAATGTCATTTTTGTCGTTGGATCGCAGAAATGTATACCAGTGTACCTAGCACACACACTGTAATGGACTCTTTGTTAAATTTTATTTGATCAAGAAATCCGATGTCTAAAACACTTTTTTTTTAATGGACGCTAACCCTTTTGCAGTCCAACTACAATAATGACAAGATTGCTAACTCAATAGTGAACGTTGTTATCTTTGCGTACGCAGAATCTGCATTTGGTATTTCATTAGATTGTCGAGCTGATGCAATGTCTAGTGATGTCATCGTCGCGGTGGGTATCGCCAAGGCACACATTCGCCTCTTGTGATCCGCCCGAGCGTCGACTGTTCCACATGGCGCAAGGCCATTGGGGTAAATCTGTGGGTGGATCGGCGCCGGATTTTCACACTTCTTCGGGCCAAGTGTAATGGATTGATTAATGAGTGAGGTGGATTCTGTGGAAGATTTTGACACCTTGAGAGTCGAAGAGAATTAAAATGCTGGCCTCTTTTCAGCCGATATCCCGCGGCAAGGCTTGAAGAGCTGCTTAAAGTGATCTAGACGCAGTGGGCAATGTCATTTGAACTGTCGAACGGATAGACTTGACGATATATACGGTCTGAATCTTCAATCCAAGGGACACTTTGCGTTCAAGTGAAAAGCAGGAAGTATTTCACAAACCTGAAGGCAAACCATTCATTTTGGCTCCGAAATGTGGAACCTTTATGGAGCCTCGGAAAGCAAGAGATGCCTTCACTTTGCAGACATTATGCAAAGCAAATTTTTTGCCAGATAACAGCAGACAGGCCGTTACCTAAACTTAAAGTCAATCTTTTCCAAGTCTCGTCAGATATCTTGGGAAATCTGTTGCAATTTTTTTTTTTCAAAATAAAAGAATATTTGTGTTCCGGGGGGATGGATGAGTGTTATTCAACGGGTGTCTTTTTAAGACTATCCTTCCTGCTCTTTTACTTGAATTTGCTTTCCCTCGCTGTGCTTGCGCGAGGTCACACATGCAAGTCGACCTTTAATCCCCTTATGGTTAAGCTGGTGCTGTTTTAGGTTCACGCTTAATTTAGACGGTGAACTTTCCTGGGTGTTCCCAACGTATTTCAGCCATGTGGAATGACCTTGTTTTAGTAAGGACGGTCTTCAGCACGCCGAATTTAGGCGGTCATGTACCTTTTGTTACTATAACAGGAATGCATTCTATCCTAAGCTCAGCTATGTTTATGTTGCGTTTAAGAGTATACACAGAGAGACAATCGGGAGGTTTTTGTCACCCCTCTCCAACCAAGGATGTTTTAGGTCTTATGAGACTGTCCTAGAAGATTATCCTTACAACTGAGGTGTGTTTAGAGTGGATTTGTCCCAGTAACAGTGTCCAAAATGAGACAATCTCAAATATTAAACGTGTTCAATATTCGTGACCAAACATTTTTGTGCGTGGTCAAAATCGACACCTCTCAAGAAAAGATGCTCACTATCTTAATCTTGTACATCTCCAGTGTGTCTCGCAACAACGATTAGAACTGATATGGGTTCCGGATTTTGAGCGTGTCCTCAAGTCTGGAGTCTAGACGACGGAGTCTTTTCTAATGACCAGTTAGCGTAACACAATGAACATCGTTTGGATAAAACAATGTCTCATTTAAACCACAGAAATGTCGGTTTCCATCGTACCAGTCTTTCCCACGCTTTCTCAGCTCGAGACCCAAATTAGAAATCTGCTTCCTCCATGGGAGTGAAACCGCAACTAAATTACATCATGTTTTGCCACAACGTCGACATATAGACTGATAGAGCACATGACCGCGTGAATTCATTCCACTAAATGACGACTCGCTGACATTTGGGAAGCCATGAGACAATTTGCTATTTGTAATGCAAGTGTAGTTGGTATCTGAACTTAAAAATCAGAGAACCAATCCATAATATAAACCTTACTTATGCAAATCAAATCAATTCAACTTTATTTACGGGGTTACTCAGATTATGTTGATCCCAACTTCCGAGGTTTGTTGCCTTCCCTGTTTTTATTCACACCAGGCATTCTGTGGCATGCGTGGGCACACTTGACATCTGAAGTCCAGTTTGTTTTTAAACGGCGCAGGGCTGGTTAAGATAATCTTGCATCATAGAAATGCAGGAGAATGATTTGAAATCCATACAGGAAATTTGCAGTTATACAGCAAAGTAGAATTGAAACGTTTTCCAAGAGGTCATCTGATATGCCGCAGGAAATTATCCAACTTCACTTCCTAGATATATGGTATTATAAACAATGCGAGGCTGGCAGGTTGAACACACGATCATGCCTTTCTAGCGAATGCCAAGAGGACTTAAAACCTTACACTGGTTTGGGCCCTTGCCTATTTTGTTTTACCGGGGCCGGTGTTGGCGGTCGCCGCATTTCTGCTGAGTACAGCACGAGTGTGAAGAGCAAATATGAAGCCAAGCAGCATCCCACTGAGTTCTGCACTCCGACTAGCAAACAAGGAGGGAAGTAGGAGGGCTGAACGGGTAATGTTCAAGGCGGGCAAAAAAATAAGAATGTCAGTCTTGATCATAACCATATGCTGGCTTGCTATTTTCCCCGAAAGTGAAAAGTAATTAGGGAGAGGACCTTTTGGAATACTTAAAAAAAAAAGCAAATTCATAAATTAACTCCTTGAATGAGCAGTGAACAAAAGTGAGGGCTTGCCAGGCAGCACATCTGCAAAATCTTTTTTTTTTTCTGTTTGAATGTCAGGAAAGAGACAGGGCAGGGCCTGAGGCAGAGGAAGTGATCTGCTCTTTCACACCCCGCTGTGGTGAAGTTCAGCTCCCGACTACGGCTTCTGTCATCTGGAATGTGGAGTCACCTCCTTCGTCGACGCTACGCTCCAAAGAGGTCGTTCTCTTCCTGTCTTCAACCGCCACCCCCTCTCGCCTCCTGCCTGCTCTGCCAGCACGCTGTTGAACCACTGGACGACCCGCCAGTGAGGACGGGACACTTGTGACACACGCCGGCATTAAAAGCGAGATCCGAGGAGGAAGCCACATCTGACCAAACTGTATCCAAATGGAATCTGGCTCTGGAAAACGAGGAGTACAGTCATCTGTTGAACATTTTGGAGGCTGTTCCTATTCCCTTATATGGCAACGGAGCTGGGAAATCATTTGAATTAGTCTGGATTCTAGTTGTATGCCTGCCCGTCTGCTTTTAGTGCTGACCGAGTTGCATCTGGGACGGGTCTGCCGTTGCTCTTTTCTTGGGGAGAGTGTGAGCGCTTTCTGTCTGTCTGTGTGTACGAGGCCTGGTTTGTTTGTTTTGCCATTCTTGGTGCTTCTTTTCCTGTTTGCAAATGGGAGATTTTGTTTTGGGACAACAAGAGGAGGGCCTGTGTTTGTGGTTGGCAGTTTCTGCTGCTTTTCCCTCGTCCTCGCGACTGGAATAGGCAAACACACACCTGGCAGCCAAGAAGCAGAACAGCCTCTATGCAAGAACGACTGGAGCTCCATCTGAACATCCATCTTGGGTTTATATTTCATTTTTTTGCCCCCCATTTTCCATGCGGCCAATGCTTTTGGGAGCAAACAGAGACCCGGGAAGAACTTGTTACTCTCGATTGGATTGACGCGATCCCAGGGTGATAGACTTTGAGGACGGTTTACAGCCGATACTCCTCTCCTCATGTGGATTTTCCTCCGTAGACTGACTCTCAACATTGGTTGCCATGGCGACGGCAGCATGGTATCACCGTGACATCAGCCGCGTGCACGCAGAGGACTTGCTGGCACGAGCCGGGAGAGATGGAAGCTTCCTGGTCAGAGACAGTGAATCTGTGCCGGAAGCCTATGCCCTGTGCCTCCTGTGAGTACATCGCACACTTAGAATCACCTGAACAGGCGCCCCCTAAAATGATGCACAGGTATATGACGACGTTGCATCGCATATTGTCGTTAGTGTATCTAGCTTGATGTGATGTGGCTCAGAAGATTGGCTCTATTTTTAGACGGTTGTAACAGGCAAAATCCGAAACGTAAACAATTTACCCAAAATGCTATGTGTGAGCAAACTGTGGTTAGACAAAATGAAAGGTGGACTCACTCACAATTTGTCGACTGCGATGAAACCACAACTTAATTACGTACTGTATGTAGTACATGGAATTCTCTCACATTACATATCCAGTGCAGAAAAAAAAAGTTTCTCAATGGTGTGATAGTGTTATCAAAAAGTGTTTCGACAATGAACCCAGCCTATTCACAAAATCACTAATTTGCTCTCTCAGCTCTTTGCTGGAAAATAAAAATCACAAATTTGCAAGCATTCAAGTGTATTTTTGTACTTTTTTTTTTTTTTTTTTTTTTTTTTTTTTTTTTTTTTTAAATGCCCTAAATCTACAAGATGCCACTCAAGCCCTGGCTATGGAAAGTAGTAATTCTTGTCGAGGAATTATGTTGAAGTTATACATAACAACCATTTAACATCTTAGTATGATAGGGAGGGATTAAGTTTATCCTTGGTTGTGTGTTTTTGTTCAGCTATAAAAACGTTCAAACTCACATGAGATCATTGTTTGTGTTATATCAATGTGATTATTCGGCAATTAGAATCATTTGGAAATCATTTTACAAACTTTAAATGACTCATATTTTTTTTGGGGGGGGGGCGGTCGGGCTCGGTCCCAATACGCCCGGTTTAATGTATTTGTTAGTTTTGAAGCATGACCAGAGGGTACAAATTCCAGTTCAAACACCTATGTTTACAAAGTCACGGTCTTCGGTCAATGAGTGACATTATCCCAGGTTGAGGTTGGCTCTTGAAGTTGAGCGGTCTTGAGATGGCGCTAACTAGCTAAAACAACTCGCCTGAATTGCGACTGTGACTCAAGTGCGACTCCAGGCAAAATGGTGCTATTGTGTCAGGGACGAAAAAGATCTTAGAAATGTACGTTTTGAAAAACGTTTCCAAAATGTTGGTATACTTTGTCATTCATTCCAATCAAAACGCCTATGTTAGCGCAGGTGAGGTTGACTTGCTAACTGAACTGTGTGTTTACCTTGCGCCATTTACTTTTCATTATAGTCTATGTTGAAGTGAGTTCATCTTGCATTTTTCAAGTACTGTATACAGTTACACTTACTTTCGGTGTTGCAATTATGGAAAATAATACTTGTCGTCTTTGGTACATGCAAACATTCAGATTAGCCTGATAATTAGCAAAGTCAACATAGGTCTAATGTTCAGGTGAAAGAAATGCAATAATCTACTTGTATATACACCAAAATGTTTTCTTCATTCGGGTTAACTAGTATTATTCTGCTGAACCTGACATTCACAGATTTTTGGCTACATGACATGACCCACATAAAACTGCCCTACTTTAAAAAAGGAGCTCGTTCACTTGTAAAACTGTCAAGATTTTAAACCAGTTATACACCGACCCGAATTACAAAATAATTCGGAGACTTCACTCATATGACAACAGCAAGACCGTCACTGCCAACGTCAGACGCTTTTCAACGCTGGCAAAAGATTCCTCTTTTCCCATCATACTGCTTCTTTCTTCCCTCGGGCCCCTTGGAGGAGGGCGGGAGCTCCATTGACCACACTATGCTGACTGGTCCTCAGCCTACGCCAGACGCATTCCTGAAAACTGAGCCGGTCCGCCTGTACCGCTCCCTTGTCTCCCCCCCGACCCCCCTTTCCCCTTGTATTCTCTCATTTTACTAAATTGGGGGATTGAATCACCCCAAAGAAATGTAATCGTACAGATCTGCCAGGAAGATTAGCATTTAACAATGTGTTTGTGACTGTAGTGGTAGTTTCCAGTGGTGTGGAACTCCATTGCGTCATACTGAATGGAGATGACTTCACTTATGTAGCTAACTAAGGCCACCCATACATTTCAGACATGGCTTTCATGATACCATATTAAAAAAAAACAACAACAACATCAGGTGTTGATACTGTTGTTATTTGACGTCCAAATAAAATAGATTAATATCCATTCCCTACCTGCAAACGACATCCATAATAATAAAGTCGTTAATGACTGACTGTGTCAATCAAACCCGAGCATGATTTATAGACAGCATTTTTGTTCTACACTGATTCCTGTTTATCGTGGAGGGTACTTTCAAGAGTTACCAGCAAGTGGTGAAACTCCACGGTATACAACAGAGAGACCATATACAGTTACCTTAATAGGATAAATTGCCAATGCAATTTTTAACTTACTGTCACAATATTCATCCATCCATCCATTTTCTGACTGAATCGAGGCTATTGTTTCCCGAAAATGTTTATTAAAAATGACTCGGCAATAACCTTAATATGCTAGCGATATTAGACATCTATTATATCTTTATCTTGACCCCTTCCACATGGACACACTTAAACTTCTTCAAACGAACATTTGAAAGTATTGCTGGGTGCCTGTTTTCACTCTGAAGAGGCAAAGCGTGCACGCCGTTTATTTGGCACTCTACTAAAAACCCACTTGCTAAATGCTAACAAATAATATGAAACACCATAGACGGGCTTAGGGTTAGCATAGCTAAATTAGCATAGCTGTCACAGGAATACTCAACCTTCACACAACTGCTACTTTAGTGCACACAGATCAGCGACACACACAGAGCACATTTGCCCTTGTTTTTTTTCGATTAGTCTCCTTTGTTTTTTCACTGCTTCATGTCATCTGGTCCTAATTGTTTGTCTTTGTTTTGTTCTTCTCTAGGTTCCAACGCCATGTTCATACATATCGCATCCTCCCCGATGGCGATGGCCTCCTTGCGGTCCAGGTGGGTGACATCTTTTGCCTCGCTCTCATGATTTCTCCACCCCCAGCGTACTTGACCCTCGGTGTCAAAAGTGGGCCAAATAAGAAAACAAATGTTCTCATCACACAATGGTCTGTTACGCCTTTTGTAAGGAGAACAGGGAACACGTTTGTGTTTCATTTCTGTGTGGCCTCGCAGTAGCTCCGTTGTTCCAACGGCATCTCCGCTGCGTGGCCGCATGCTTGTCGGATGAGCTCAGCAGCTCAGTGAAGACTTGTTTTCATGTGTCACAGATTCTACCCCACACGAGGTCAATGACTGGTGGGTGTATGTGCTTATGGATTGTTGTTGTTATACAGCACTGTGCACACGTGTGACATAATAAGCCTCTTGGTGAATTCTGAGGCTTTTGTCCGAAAATAACCCTTTTACAGACCACCACATTTTGAAGAAAATCCCTGGCAGTCATTTCTCTGACGACCGAAAACTCGGTTGCTCCTTCACTTTTTCCATTGCTATTGATACAAAGCTCCCAGACACATTTTTTTTTCTCCCTCTCCCTGATTTTGCTCCTTTAACTCGCAAGTCGCATGCTTTCCTTTTTTTTTCTTTTTTTTTTCTTTCCCCCCCAAGTGATCGACTGAGATATTTTGGGCCCGGTCTCGTATTACACTTCAAATCTGTTTTCATTGTGTTTCAACAGATCTTTGTGGTCCAAAATACTATTTGTAGCCAGACCGCTCAGACCAAAGATCAATTTCTTTTCGCAACTTAAAAGAGAGCAGATGAAAAAAAATGGTCTGCTATTATGGTTTCATTTACTGACTTTGTTCAACTGACTTAGTGTTGCAATTCCACATTTACCAGAATTAAAAGTTGCATTTACAATAGCTGCTCTATAGCAACACAGTGTACAAATGGTTTGCACTTTTGCTTCACAGTCAGTAGGTCCCAGGTTTGAATCGCAACACGTTTTCCCCTTTCCTTGAGTGTGTTTTTTTCAGGGTTTCTCTCACATTCCATATACATTCACTTTAGGCTCAATGAAGACTCTTAACTGCTCGGTATGAATGTGAGTGTGAATGGTTCTTTGTCTATATAGCGGTAGTAAGATGTCCTGGCATTGGCTGGTGACTGGTCCAAAGTCAGCTGGGTTAGACTCCAGCTCACCTGCGACCTTAATGAGGACAAGCGATAGAAAATAGATGCATGGATAGTATCACAATTAATTGTGTCTGCACATAAGTACAATGTGACTTAAAAAAAACGAAAGATAATTCATGACAAGTTTGTCTGTCAGCAGACCACACAAGGAGTGCAGGTCAACTGTTTCCGGACACTGGAGGACCTCGTTATGGGATACCAACACCCGCATAAAGGCTTGGTCAGCCCTTTGCTTTACCCGGTGCCCCGTGACGCCGACACCGGGGATGAGAGCTCAGGTTGGTACTTGAGATTTAAACGTCCCGCCGCTGCTTCAATCAATATCGTATAATACAGACCCAATCGACAAAATGAAATGTTGACACGCATAATGTTATAGTTCCATTGTAATGTTGAAAGAAATTACAGGCGTCCAAATAATTAAATGTAGTACAGACAGTAAATGATTCCAATTTCTCATGTGTATGTGTGCGCAGATGATGAGAAAACACCTCCAAGTGTCGTCCCTGTCAACACGGTCACCTTCACGACAGCTCCGGCAAAACCAGACCCCCATACTTTATTCCTGAATAAGTTACAGGAACTCAACACATCCAGGTATGCTCCGTCCCCACCTCCCCCATGTTGTTTCTTTACTTTAGTGTGTGTAATATGAAATGGAATTGTATGAGATGCAGTATAGTTTCAAAATAACATTTGTTTTTCATACGTGCAAAAACAAAAAAAAAAACTCTGATACTTGGCAAAAAACTATCACACACAAAAAAAAAAAAAAAACTCCAAGCGCAACAAGAAAAAGTCACTCACATGGAAAAAATAAACCATCTCACTCACCAAAAACATCTCCTGCATGTCCAAAAACCTCACTGGTAGCCCCAAACCCTCCCACAACAACAAAAGAAAAACATCTCATGCACACCAAAAAAACATCCCACATACACCAAAAATAAATCTCACTCATGACCCCTACCTCAAAAAAAATTCACCCACACAACACCAAAATCTCTCTTTGCACCCAAAAAAATTCCTTCCTCATACAAAAAAAAAACACTGACACACACGACCCAAAATAAACTCTCACTCACACCCCCAAAAAATCGCATGCGCATCAAAATTCTCCCACGGACATTAAAAACAACGTTCTTTTTCTCACCATGACCCTTCTGGCTAAAACAAACAAAAACAAAAAGACCCGCATAGAGGGGAAAAAAGCAATCTCTGTGAGAGGTAATTGTTATTTTTGGCCAATACGGCGCCTCATAGAAGAGCATAATGTCACACACATTGTGTAACATCTCTCGCCATGTTTTCCAGTACTGCCAGTGATGTGATCAGACTTCTCAACGACTATCTCTTCAGCCAGCTGCCCCTGGACATTGAGGACGTGCATAAAGGGGCGACCAGCCTCTCCCACCTCAAGCGGACTCTGGGTGTTGCCTGCCAGGGCCTTAACAGGTCAGCGTTTGTTGCATATAAATACGTGACAGCAAGAAAACACACTTTAACTGGAAATGCCACACACTGGTTTTACTGTTAACTTTTGTTTTTTGTATATATACGAGGACACATTTACCAAAGAGGTGTACGAGATCTTGTACCCCTGCAAAGACAATCATGTTCAGTTTCATTGGCACTGACATGCAGGTGCTGACTTAACAACACGGTTCATCTGGAAAGTATTTACAGAGCTTCACTTTTTTTTGCCATTTTATTACATTACAAAATTGTTTCAACACATTTTTTTCCACTCAAAGTTCTACACACATGATATCTTAGTTTTTATTTTTGATACATGTGCGATTAAAAAAAAATCATGTTGTCATTTTGGGGTGTTATGTGTAGAAATAATTTATTTCATTTTACAGTGAGGTTGTAACTTGTAAAATGTGAAAAAGTGAAGATGCACCGCGTTATTATTATTGTCGTAGTAATACTGGTAATAACATGGGTCTGATCCGCAGTGAGATTGACCTAACTCTTTCGAGTCTGGAAACCCTGGCCAAGGTTTTTGACCATCCAAGCTGCTCTTTATCATACACAAATTCCCAGGTACAGTATAATAACCCATCCCAGAGTCTGACTTTTTGCCATTTTGGGACTTTTCTGTCTGACTAACTGTG
Organism: Hippocampus comes; assembly: GCF_001891065.2. Classification (NCBI taxonomy): domain Eukaryota; kingdom Metazoa; phylum Chordata; class Actinopteri; order Syngnathiformes; family Syngnathidae; genus Hippocampus; species Hippocampus comes. Next base: position 12,881 of record NW_017805281.1, on the reverse strand, counting down.
ATGTCTGCATCTAACAAGGGTCCCGAGATGGAAATGGACGCCTTACTGTGTAAGATTTCTGCATTGGTCAGCCTCCTTTCGTCTTTGGAGAAAAAGGTTTCCTCTTTTGATGTGTTACCACTGACGGACAACAAAAATAACATAATTGCTAACGACGTTGAATCAAACCACGGACTTTTTGTGGTTGTGCGAAGGTACTCAAGGCTCTCCAAGATGCAGTCACCAATCACAATCTGGCTGTGCAGCCAAATCCGCCTCCTGCGGAACCAACGCCCTCCGTTCCGACTTCGACCAAGAGCCACGGATGTCGTCAACTGCCAGTCCACTCCTTTCAGGTAACCTGCACAAGCATTTTGTTTATGTACATGATGAATACTCAATATTCTTGATATCCTGGTTAGGGTCCATGTACTGGTAAGCTCTTGTCCTCACCAGTCCAGCTGGACAATTCAGCCGAGTAGTAGAATGACTGTGTCTTTCTTAATGTGTCTTACTTAAGGTTTAAATCCTCTACTAGTGCCACTTTTAGCCTACTAGAATGCAGTTAAACCTTACTAGTAAGCTTCGCTACTCTACTAACACCGTTAGGAAGGCATGTGTCACACACTCGTCGCCTCCTTATCAATGAAATGGAATAAATGGCCAAAAGGTCCTTTGAGCACTGAACTGATTTCCATCTTAAGTCCAAGTACAGGTACACTCTTTGACCTCACCAATAGGAGAACCTGTGCTTACTAGTAGGACAAATGTATGTTACGAGTGAGGCAAAACCGTGTGCCCGATGACAACTGTCTGTGACCAATATTACTAGTGACATTATAAACTAGATACATCACCCTTAAGATGGATACCAAAGATATAAAATAAATGCTCAAATGGTTTTCTGTAAAAACCCTTTTAGAAGGCTACTAGTAAATGCCTCCTAGTTGGACCAAGTTCCGTTCCTTGTGCCGCACAGTAGTTTACTCATAAGGTTTAATTGTGTACTAGTAAGCCAGAAGTGCCACTAGTACTAAAATCACTATTAATAATGCACAGTCATTCGATATTCATGTGCTGAATTTTGTTACTCGTGAGGAGAAAAAAGGCACGAGTGTGTGTAGCCCTTAAGCTGGATATCAAATAAATACTCAAACAGCTTTCCCGAGCCACAGCAATTCCCAACACAAGGGCTGTTGTGTGCTCAGCAGCTTAACTGTGTCGCTCAGCGTCATTTTCAAGTGTGAGGAGGCTGCATGAAGCTGCAGCGTTGACAGCTTGATTGGCAGCAAAAAAGATGCTTGTGCAAATAAGCAGAAGAAGCAGATCTGGCATTTGTTGGTCTCTATTTAAGACTGTTATAAACATTATTAAACAAGTATGGCAAAGAAATACTGATATCATACAGCATTCCCTTTGGATGCCCATTATGTTTTCGGTTTCAATTGTAAATAAGCTTAAATAATGGCAAATGTAAAATTAGCTTTTGTAGAAAAATCAATTTGTTTTTGTGCTACCGCAGATACTAAAACATAAAGTATAAAAGTACAGATATTTGCAAACACTCCTAACACTATTCACTAAATGAATAAAAATATGGTAGCTCGATGAAGAAATGTTTGTCGGTATTTAGTTTTGCCATTAAATAAATTTACTGTTATTGTCTTTAATTCAACTCATTAGACTTGCATCGATGTCCATAAACACCCAAATCAAAATTAAATACATAAATCGGTTATGGCTTGCCAAAGAATTGATATAATTTTTGTCGTGAACCCAATCCAGTAGAATAGGGACCGGGCCAACTGTGACTCGTGAAAATTGTGAAACATTGTTGCCCATTACCCCTCCCTAAAAGGAGTTTGGAGTTGTGTATAGATCCCACAAGATGTCAGCAAAGCACATAAAATGAAGAGGATCATACCCGCCTAAACAACCCAGGTCATGCATGCAGCATGTAACATAGCCATGAACCCACGTTACATAAAGGACTGTATTCATTAAATGGCCAACGAAACGGAATCTCAAAAGCTGATGAAAAAAAAAACCACATTCACTGAATGACTACAAACTGACTAACAACATACCAAACTGTTTCACTGCATCAAGAAATGTGTTTGTGTTTCCAGGTAAAGATGCTGCGCTATGGCAGGCAGACCGTCTCTGTGGATGTGAATGCAGGTGTGCTCCTGTTTGACAGGAAGGCCTCCTCATTCGATATAGAGCGGGTCTCGCATGACAGAGGTAAGCTGTCATTGTGTGCTCATGTGGAATGAGGGTGCTTTGATCGCTCATCGAATGGCTTTTGTCCTTTTGTGCGTCAGTCCTCCAGGTTGTCAAGTACCAGAGTAGTCCCACCAAAGTACGCGTAGTCATCGACAGCCACCATAATGCCCCACGGGAGATGATATTTGAGAGTACACGGGTAAATATTACTTGACTATGTATTACAGTACTTTATTTATTTTCTCTTACTAACATAGACCATGAAAATCTTCCTACAGCCTTACATACCGTAACTTGAAACCCTGATCCTGTCTTCAAATCCATATTTGAAACCCTAACCCCATTCCTGCAGTTTTTAGTGAAATTGCAGATCGCTGAATTCTCAGTTTCATTATTCTTGGGAGAACTCATTTTCGTTTAAAACCCACAATTCAATTTTCTCTTTCAGAAGGGCAATGCCTTCTGCCAACTCATCCAGCTGATGAAAACAAGGCACTCCGAGCTGAGTGAACCTGACGTCATCTCTGTTTTTGTCGGCACCTGGAATATGGGTAAATCCCTGGCCTCTTCTCACTACATACAGCCTCGATTTAAGAGGCGTCGTCATCTGGGTTGTTTATTGTACTGTTTTGCGTCCGCAGGCGGTTTCCCTCCTCCTCGCAGCCTGCAGTCGTGGGTCACCTGCTGCGGTTTGGGGCACACCCCCGACGAATCTACGGCGTCACTGCCTCATGACATTTATGCCTTGGGCACGCAGGAAAACCCTCAGGGGGAGAAGGAATGGGCGGAACATATTAAAGCGACTCTCCGGAGCTACACACAGATTGACTTCAAACAAGTATGTCATATTTTTCCCTTTTTTTTTCCTGACATACCAAAGTCAATTTACCATACTTTGCATTCACATGCTGTTTTTATTTTAGTGTGCAATAATCACGCAAGCTAATGCTACAATTTAGACTGATAGCAATATTCACACGTAAAGTTGAGTATACCTGTACTGTACACAAATATTCATCATGTATTACCCACCAACACTTCGGTTTGAATCCGCTGCAAGCCAATCTTGGCACTGGCTGTAATGCGGTAATTTTTCCTGTAGGTGGCAGTGCAGTCCCTCTGGAACATGCGCCTGGTTGTGTTCGTCCAGCCGCAGCACGAGAATCGCATCAGCCATGTGAGCACTGCCAGTGTGAAGACTGGGCTGGGTAACACTCTGGGTAAACTCCTTAGCGCCACTAATTCACATTTACACAACATGGCAGACAATGAATACGAAAGTGAAAGTTTTTGATTTGTGATAGGGAACAAAGGAGCGGTCGGTGTGTCATTTCACTTCAATGGAACGTCGTTTGGGTTCGTCAACTGCCACCTGACGTCCGGAAGTGATAAAGTTCTGAGGTACGTTCGTGAATCTGACCCTTCGTGAGTGAAAAACAAATTGTGAAAAAAGTGTGCTAACACTGGAGCATGAATTCCAAAGTTTAGGGAAGATCACATTAAGTTCACCTTTCAGGGTTAGACTAGAGTGAACTTCAGGTTCATCCTAAAATTTCACAGCTGAAAGTCTCATACTCGTATTCACCTTTCCATCTAAGCTTGGCCATATTTTTCAGGCGGAACCAGAACTTTGTGGACATCCTCAGGCTGCTTTCACTAGGGGACAAACACCTTGGCGCCTTCGACATCAGCCTGCGATTCACTCACCTCTTCTGGTGCGGAGATCTTAACTACAGACTGGACCTTGACGTACAGGTGCGGCTGATATCTCTGCATACATCAACCATGCCGACACAAATTCTGCGTATTTTAAACTGCTCAGCTCTGACTGATTTGCCTATAATGTCTCGGTCCCGTAAAGCACCATAATTGCAGACAGTGACACTTTTTCACCTGCAGGACATTCTGAAGCATGTATCTAAGAGGGAGTTTGAGGAGCTCATGTGTGCGGACCAGCTGACCCGAGAGAGGCACAAGAGGAAAGGCTTTCTTTATTTTAGTGAGTTGCACTTTTATGTAGCCAAAACTGTACTTTGGAATTGAGCAAACACAACATGTCACCTCCTTCATGATTGCACGCTGTAAATTGAACTGGATTTGCACAAAATCCGATTGTTTTACCCAAAATTATGCTGCAAGAAAAAAAATCCCTGTTAGTCCAGATTAACCAAATTTACAAATGCTATAGAAGATTGTATGATGGGTAATTCCGGTGGAAAAAAGAGGCAAAACTTTGTCACACACATTGTATTGAATTGTTACCTGAATTAAATCTTTACATTGTATATTCCTTTCCTCTGTTTCTACATTTATCATTCTTTTTTAAGAGGAAGAGAAGATTGCATTTCCACCCACCTATCGGTACGAAAGAGGCTCTCGAGACTGCTACCTGTGGCAAAAGTACAAGACTTCAGGGGTGAGCAAGCGGAGTTCAGCTAAATAAATATTCCACTTAAAGAATTCTTAGGGACAACTAAAAGTGTCCCCGCTAAAAACTTGTTAAACTACTTTACACACATTGCAAGCATATCACGAACTCGCTTCTCCAAGTATTTTATGTGAAACATAATCCCAGCGAGGGGACCTAAAGTGAACGACAGCTGCCACGCCTTCTAAAAATAGCATTTAAATTAGTTCAAACAGAAATCCGTGGCATAGTTGACAATAACTTTCATTGCCATACTGCTAAGTAAACGCAACCGACACGTGCACTTCCTTTCTCGACTTGCTCACCAATTCTTTTTCCCGTAGGTGCGAGTCAATGTTCCGTCATGGTGTGACAGGATTTTGTGGAAGTCCTACCCTGACACGCATGTCATGTGCACGGCTTATGGTAAGAATGAGAGGATTTGAAGATGGGCGACATCACTTTAGTGGAGTGATAACAAATCTATGAGATCAAAAAGTGGGTCGGGAAAAAAAAAAATCTGTTGTCTCCTATCAGGGTGCACAGACGACATTTTCACCAGTGACCACTCACCTGTTTTTGCCACTTTCCAAGTGGGCGTGACGTCTCATTTCAGCTGCAAAGCAGGTATACTGTTGGAAGACTTTTCACACATGGTTGGAATTCCAGCAGCTCTCCTCATCATGTCAACAGTTTTGCCTTTCATGTCAAACAGATCCAGGTGCGGGCGTGGAGAGGGCCTGGATTGAGCTGGAAGGCATCGAGGCCATCGTGAAGACGGCCAGTAAAGAAAAGTTCTTCATTGACTTTTCTTCATCTTGTCTCGAAGGTACGTTGCGATTTAAAAATGTGCGATATAAAACAGTGATTTTGAAACATTTTGGAACCCCTGATGTTGACCGGGGATAGGGACTGAGCCTTTTTGGTATTCTGCAGCGGGGCTCGGTCCCCATCTCTGTTCACTGCACGCATTTGAAAAGAACGATATGGCATGATGTGTTGCAAATGTTTTTGCGGACCCTCAAGCCAGAGCTTGCTGGTCCCCGGGTGACATGACGTCACTCTGGCAGCTATTTATTAACATGCAGTTTCCCTTCCCAGAGACACGGCGTTCAAGTGAAAATGACTCGCAAAGCTGTGACGTCCCCGGCTTTCTCAAACTGGCCTGGTCCTTCAAACAGCTGCCCAAGGTCAGCGGCTCTCAGACGCCAGCATGCCTGTTTGTGGCTGTTAATGCCGCCGTTAACCACCGCGTGACTCGTCTCTCTTCGTGTTAGCTGCTTCCGCACAGGTCTGACATGGACTACCTTCAGGATCAGCACCTGCTGTTGTCTGTCAAGTCATGTGATGGTTTCGAATCGTATGGTAAAGTTATGTTTTTCTTCATAACGTGCAAGCCGTTTTGTGTTGCTGGAAGAATGTGATACTAAAATAGAATGTTTTGCAACCTTTATTGAGCCAATATGTATTACATAAGAAGAGTCCAATGGCACCCCACCGAACAAAAATATCTATATGACATCTTGACAATCTGATCTCAATTTATCTCACAAGTGCAACGTGTATCTTGCCTTCAGAGAGTCTACTGGCAGGGTCACTATCGAGTGCCTCATTGTCAGCCGCAAGTGCATGCATGTCACGCTTAGAAAGGTGGAAGCGCCGACTTGACAGCCGTGTGTGTACTTGGACTTTGGGCTGGTGTGGCACCTTTTGGAGTGCCTTGTTGTTAACCCTGAGTGCCCTGGCTGAGTGTGCCCATATCATGGTGAAAAAAGCGGAAATGCTAGGAGGAGTGAAAAAAATGTGCCATAGCATTTTACTTCAATTGCTTCAAACATGATTAATCAACAAACAATTCCAAAGAATTGATCAATTTCCTGAATAATCCGTTACTATGATGATCTATAGGTGTTATTGTACCTTAAAATTAGCCCGTGTGAGCTGACATTTTGTTCCTGCAGGCGAATGCTGTGTGGCTCTTCGCTCCCTTGTCGGTGCATCCGAGCAATTTGAGACATTCCTGAGCCACCGCGGTGAGGAAATCGGCTCCATCAGAGGACGCGTACGCCTTCACGTGCCCAAGGACCTACGAGGAACCCGTGAGAAGACCTACGGTAGGTCCGACGGAACATTTCCCCTCCCTGCACCCTCTGCCCTCCTTGCACTCTCTCTTCCCTCTCAGCTTTCACCTCCACTGGCACCGCGTTTTCCGGTCTCTCCTGTCAGTCTCACATTGCTTCCTCTATTTGGTTCCTCAATGACCCCCTCCCTCCCCCGCTGGCTTGGCTTTGCACTTCCGCTTCCTCTTTTGGCTCCCGATTGACTGACCCTGACCAGATGCATCCTGAAACTGTGAAATGGGACACGTGGGCCCGATGCCTCCAGGTCAGCGCACTTCTCTCAACTCTACTATGCTGTCATGCTATACGTTCTCAAACCGAAAGTGTCTTGCACACACAATGTGGAAGCGGATTTTGAAACACAATGACTGATTTTGTCACTTGATGGCATTTGGCTTTTTCAGAGTGGTTTCGTTTTGAGAAAGATGAGAAAGGTCCCGGCAGGGGACACATGTCTCCTGCGTCCACACGAATCCAAATAAATAGGTGAGGATTTATGTTGTCATTCTGTGTCCAGCGGTAAGTTTTTGCAGGAAAGAGCATCAGTCCTTTGCTATTTATACAACGTCGAGCAACGACCTGAACAACTTTTCTACTACTGTATTTGGATCTGCATCAAAACGTAATCGTTTTCTTTTGGACCCATGCCACACCACAAATCTTCATTGAAATCACTTAAATCAGGTGAGACAAGACAAAAATGCTCTTAAACCATCCATATTCATAATCTGAATGATCTTTAATGGCAAAGTATGTTGAAACACACAAGGAACTCGTCTCCATTAGTTGGAGCCACTCGACCAAGAGCAAACAAGCCATTATAGCAAAGTCTAATTTTAGGACAAAGACATGATACAGTACAAAGTCATGAACTCATTCACTCCCAGAGACGTTTTTAAACGTCTTTTCAGACTTGGTCTAGAATTGGCTGGTACTGAATGAGTTAAGCAACAAGAAGTATCCTGTAGTTTCGTGAGGTTTATAAAATTATGTATTACACAATACTTAATGTAATTTTTTTAAAAATCTTGCATTCAGCAAATTGTATATGTACTGAAAATATATATGTAAAAAAAATTAATACAACCTAACCAAAACAAAACCCTAATCAAAACAAACAATCCCGTTTTAAGGACTTATTGAAATTAACTGAATAAAAAAGAAAAAAAATGAGTCAAAATTAAATAAAACTTAACAATAATGAAAGCGTCATTGCACCACCCTTTTAAATTGAATGGTCGGACATGAGTGAACAATAGGTGCTAAGCTTGCCAGATTTATTTTTTCTTTGTTTTTTCCTGTCCAAAAACCTCCAAAGGAATCCAAACCCATGTTAGGAAGGAAGTAATAACTTCCACTGAAAAGAAAGCAAGTTGACTTGAGTACTCACGTTTTGCAGGTCCTTGGCAGCGACTCCCAAGCCAACGCCAAGCAGCTACACCAACCCGGCCTACTTCATCTTCGAGGGCGTGTCGGTGGTCCGCGGGGAGGCTCTTCCACAACGAAGTGACCCGCAGGTGATCTGGGCCGGGAACGAGGCTCTGCAGCTTCCCAAAATCTCAGGGAGGCACATCGACAGCACGAGACCTTGTCGACGATCGGACTTTACCGAGATTGAAATTCCCGCCGTGCTTCCCCAGTACGCTGCATCCACTCAACTTCAAACGCCTCAACCCAACTCCTCTTATGAGCTTTTCCCCGCCAAAAAGCCTTCTCCCATATCTCCGCCCTCCAGTAAAAGCATCTCCCAGTGTAAGGACCACTTGTCAAAGCCTAAATACCACGCCAAAAACATTTGCCATGAGTCCGTATTACCAGAGAAGAACCTCAGGAATCTGTACATGAATCAGTCCGCGATCACGCGGCAAAAAGCCAGGAGGGACCTCCCGGAAAGGACCGATCCCATCAGGAAAACCAAAGCCCCGCCCGTTTTCCAATTCACCCCTGTTCCCGTTCCTTTGGGACACTGCCGGCCTGCTCCTTGGGTGGCGGAACAGCAGCAGCTGCAGCCCCCCGGGCGGACGGGAGACAACTCCCTCACGGCTCTGCAGATTGCCAAAACACTCAGTGAGGTTGACTTTTTCCACTCAAAGCAAGGTACTCTGTCCTATCCGGGCCAGAGGCCAGCCTACAGGAATGGTCCTGCGTTGCACATGGAGAGGCGCCAAAGTTGGGAGAATGAGGTACCACTGTATTTCTTTTATTTTGACTTGGGCCAAAAATATATATTTTTAAAATCTGCCAGTCACCTGTTTGACACTCATACATAGGTGATTAATCCTTCAATACTTTTTTTTTTTTTTTGGGAGGAGGGCAATATTAGTAGTTTTAATATTTAGTATGTATGATTGATCATTCTTTTTGGGTTTCATTGGGGGTTGTTGGATTACATTTTTGGTGTTACTTGATTTTTACGTGTCTGCCGATACAAAGTTCAGAACCAAAAAACACCATTTGCATGTTACGTCATCACTCATTTGTGACATGAGGAATCGATAAGTACAATTTGTAGGGCTAAGGAACAAACGATTCAGAAGAATCAAATTCATTGGAACGGGTTGTCAAAAAGAACCACTTTTCCGTTCCCCTCTCAAACTTTGAAGCTCTTTATGAAAGGTTGTGAAATATCCGCATGAAAAAATTACATTTCGGCTGTTTTTATTGCTGACAAATGTCAAACCGGGTCCAGTTTGACCCGAGCAGTTTGTATAACTTCTTTAAGAAAAAAAAGAAAAAAGGAACAACACAGTTTCTGTTTCTCATCAATGCAGGTATCTGTGCTTCAAGGTGCTCCAGAGACCGTCTGCGAGCTCCTCAGTGCCCTGGGCCTTCAGAAATACACCCTGGGACTCAGCCTTAATGGCTGGGATGATCTGGATTACTTCAGGTAAACGCTTTTTCTCATCCAATGCTACTGTTACGCGATAGCCACGTTTACCAGTTACCACTAAGCCAGGTGTCGGCAACCCAAAATGTTAAAGGAGCCATATTGGACAAAAAAAACAAATATGTCTGGAACCGCAAAAAAAAAAAAAAAAACATATTAAACACCTCCCCCATCTTTTTCCATTTGAAAACATTTTTGAAATAGCTTCGGGGAGCCACTAGGGCGGCGCTAAAGAGCCGCATGCGATACAGTTCATAGATCATCAGATATTGATATTAGGAGGTGGGATTGAAGTTACACATGTGCAACTTATCCATGTCAAGGCTTGAACTTTGAGTTCCGAGCAAGTCAAAATGAGTCCCAACTGAATTTCAAGCAGTTTAGTTGAACAATTCATCAATCAATTCATACAAACTTGCTCGGTCTCAACAACCGTTCGCACAGCCGCCACTTTGCACTCAACATCCGTATTTGCTTTAGTTAACTGGACTGACACGGTGACAATCACATTTTTTAAAGGGCCCCAGGCTGACTCTATATCGACCTTTACTTCAATGTCAAGAAGCTTAGTTCAAGTTTGAGCACGTTAGTTTTTTTTTTTTACAGGCTGTTGCGTGGTCTTTTTGTCCCTTCTGGAATGATAGTCCAGGACAGTGCAGCACGAGGCCACTCCGTAGGCCCAAAATGTTGACCTCCCACCAGAAAACCTTTTACGCTCACCAAATTACGTATCGCTTTCCGATCACACACGCCATTTTTGACTGTCATTTAAGAAAAAAAAAAGGTTGCACGTACACCAAAAAAAAAAAAAAAAAACTCACACTGAAGAAGATTATCGTTTCCAAAGTGCCACAGTAGCATTTGTCCATTCCACAGCGGCATCACAGAAGACGATCTGCGTGCTGCAGGAGTTACCAACTCTTCCCACCGACGCAGGATCTTGGACAACCTGCCCAGGAACTGGAACTAACATACGCTCAATTAAAAAAAAAAAACATGGACAGGAAGAAAACATGTTTTTTGCCAAAAGAATGGTTTCATTTCGGCACTTCACTCGTGGCAATTGTGGAGCCAGCTTCAACTTTTCAGGGATTTTTGTCTTGACTTAATGTTAATGCTGCCATTCAGTGAACGTTTTGAGGTACACTAAGTAACATCTTGATTTTCGTGCGGAATCTCAGGATAATTTTCTTTTCGGGAACCGCTGTTCTATATCGAAGCAACAAGCCAAGGAAAAGACATCTGCTTCCCATACATTTTTCTTGCATTGCTCTACTTGTGTTCCTGGCTGACGACCATTTTGTGCTTTTTTTTTCTGGACGGCATCAGAAGTGGGTCGGATTTTGTTTCTCCCACTTTGTCATCAAAAATAGGCCACTTGTATCTTAGTTGATTCGGTCGGGAAAAAAAAAACAAAAAAACCCTCAAAATATAACCAAAAATATGGTGCAAGAATCAAAGAGGAATTCGGAATTTTATCGAAAACAGGTGGCACTTAAAAACAATTGTCTCATCTCTCCTGTCTCCCACTCTGTATCTTTCCACAGCGTTTTGACTTTTAGCTTTTGCAGTGTGTGTGAATCCTAATAAAAGGTTGCCATTGATAACAAGCCAGAGGAAAATGATAACAGCATTGATGCAACTCAGAAGGGAACTTACCACCACAATATAATTTTTTTTTTGTGTTGACAGTGACAAAGAACAAAGCCAAAATGTTACTTTAAGGATGACCTGGTGAAAGTTTTTGGGTAAATCTCACCCATCAACCATTGACTATATGTGCCACAAGTTGGCAGCAAAGCACTACTTATGTCTAAATGAAGCTCCTCGACTCATTTCAACATAGTTCCTTGTCACCAAGATACTGCGAGATGGTGTCAAAACTGTTTTTTTTTTTAATGCTTTGGCACAAAGTCAGCTGGGATGGGCTCCAGCACGCCCCGCAACACTTGTGAGGATAAGCAGATTTGAAAATGGATGGATGGAATTCCGTCTGATTCATTTTGTCTGCATAACCTGAAGGCAAGTGTTTACTTTTCATCCACTCTCCCCTCACCGAATCTACTTTCTGCTTCTGTTGAGCCTGGGTCCAACCTTGTAAAAAAGCCCACAAATAAAGCTCTATAGTGGTATCCAATCCATACAATACATACGTAGTCAAGTCGATTTCAGCTCCGTTTACCGTCTCGTACTTTTTCTATCATGTCACTTAATCAGCACTTGTGTCCGCTGTCTGTCCACAAGTAAAGTGCATTTGATGACCTTCTGCAAGCAATTCCATTTGTCTGTCTTTACAGTTGGCCAGTAAGGACAGAAGATAATGTTTCTTCCATTTGAGTGAGCAAAACACACAATCGCACAGCACCAGGCAACTCAATTTTCTTCAATTTTCTTGTCTCGATTGTATATATATATTTTTTTTGTGTGTTATTTTTTTGTCTGGCTGCAAAATAAGACGACACTACCGTTTCCCCACATTAACTCTCAACATATTCCCGGTGTGACAGTGACTGTGTGCATTTTGCTGCTGTAGTTACTGATTAAGGCACATCCAAACAAATCTTGTCTGTTTACTGACATCCAGCTGCTTTGTCCATGAAGTCATCACCTGGACGGGATTTTATTTTATTTGGCAGCACATACACTGAAGTGGAAAAACACATTACAAAAAAAATATTTCCTCACATCTCTGTTTTTGTGAACCAGTGCATCACTGTATACACTGAACAGACACTTGAGTAGGTACACTCGCACATCCTACAGCCTCCAATCTGTCTTTACATAGATAATAGAGCTCAATTTTGGTTGACCTTTATGCTTGTCGTCATCTCAGGTAGGTCAATGAGACACTTGAAGTCAGTTTGTGGTAACTTATTAAGAGGAGTCGTGAAACATTTATGTCTTTACGATCATACGTTACTGGCTCATGACTCGTGATGGGAACAAAGCAGGTGAAACCAAATGAACTGGCCCGCTAAGGATAATACTTTACAATAGACTTGAAAGACGGAAATGGTGCAGCTGTGCAAATGAATTACTCAACCCCTTTGGGAAGATTTCTGGACGTTCTTGAAAGACGAAGACCACAACAATGTAAGCTGTGTTTACGCTGTTGCATTCACGTTCCTTTTCAAGTAAATGACCTCTGGACATGATCCCAAAAAGATCTTTTCTTGCGTAGTTCCAATATGTCTGATTGCACTTGAACGCCTCTCCAGCAACTATTACATAATATATTTGCGGTTGTAGTTTACAGTGTACA
>NW_017805280.1:630966-638948 GCF_001891065.2 Hippocampus comes | reverse complement strand
AGACCGACTTTCTCCTCTCTGGGTGGAGGCCAGACTGCTTGCAGACGTCCAGGAGTTCGTTCGTCTCCTTCTACTGGACTGGCTTGTTGTGCCTGGATGGAACAACAAAACGGAGATGGGTTTGTCTGTTACACAGTACTGTACATATTTGAAACTTGAATGATAGCTCGTAATGATGATTTAGATTCTGCTTGTGATTGCGAGACAGATATTGACGTGGGCCCATTTGGACTAAATGTCCATTATTTGTCAAGTATTTAGGTCAATGTTCTTCATACGGTAATTGCAGATTTCTTCTCTGGGGTCTTGACTGAAGTTCTTTCAAAAAATACTTTCAGTGAATCCTTTTCCGTCCAGGTCCGCTTTCTGGCTGCGCCCTGGTCCACCTTCTCCGCTGGCTCTTTCTTCAACGGCTTCGGTGTAAAAAAAGCTTTGAACGCATGAAAGGCTGCTTCTGCGCCTGACACAGGAGGTTTTGTGCACACGAATGATCCTGAGGTCTCCTCCTTGGTTTTAAGGTCTCCCATCTGCGGTTCTCTACCATTTTCAGTCCTATCGTTCTTGGTTTCTGCTTGTTCTAGAGCAAGAAGCTCCACCTTCTCCTCGCTCTCATCAGCCATTCTGTTGGGGTGCAGCAAGAGGGAGATCTGATCCAGGAAGCTTGCCTGGATCTTCGGTTCTCCCGGCTTCTCAGGGAGGATTGGCGTTTTTACTCCTTCAGTCAAAGGTTGGATTTGAAGCACCGTGTCATCATTCCCGGGCCCGACCATGTTCTTTCTCAGCACCCTAAGACCGCTAAAGAAAGCGGGGATCTGGACCTGCTTGTGCATGGGGGGAGCTTGGGAGAAGTTTGCTCCGGAAAAGGTGAATCCACTTGAAGCGATATCGTTTGCAGATGATACGACCACACGTGGCGAATGACTGTTTGTGCTGTCTGAGGGGCACTGATTGGTTTGCGCCTCACGTTCCTCAAATGTTGGCTCTCCTTTCAACCGTACCTCCTCTTCAATAGCATGCTCTGTCCGAGTCACGGTAATCAAAAGTCGTTTGGATGTGGGAACTGTATTCAAAGCAACTTCCTCACTTTCAAAACCATTCAAATTGGTGAATTCCAGGGGAGAACCGGCAATTTGCACATCGTCACGGCCCCTCCTCATGTCCTGGTTGGGATGTTCTGCAAAGTGCTGCTTGTAGGACATCCGTGAGTGACACTCACAATATATCTTCGGACATTTTCCGATTCTCACACAGAGTTCACATTTTGTCGGCTTAGCCCGGCTTTCATCCGGTGAGCTTCCTGCCAGGCTATGACCTTCCGACAAGTCGCTCAGGCCACAGTGAAGATCATCTGGTTGATTTATTTCAAACTGGTGTCCAACCACAGAGGAGATATTTTCAGCATCCACGGCAGCAATTTGTTGACTTTTTTCGATGTCATCACCTTTCTCGGCTTTGTTCTCCTCTGCTGAGTTATTTCCTGTTTCGCCGTCTAGGTCGTAGGTCATCGCTTCTTCTCGTCCAGCAAGATACACAACAAAGGGCAAAGAGTTATTGCGGTCCTCCATTGGAGTTGCTTTAAACGTCATATTCGCCTTTTTCTTCAGCTTTCCCATCAGGTCATTCCCCTCCATATTGTGTTCTTCTGGGACGGTTCTGAAAAATGTGAGGACGGGTGACTGTAGATCCATCTTCAGTCAATGTCGGTTTGACAGCCAGACAAACAAATCCACTCAGTGGTGGGAACGTTTGTTTCCATGTCCTGAATCTTCGCGTGGCATGTTGACGTTCTTCCTCGTGGTTCCTTCTTGCCAATTGTTAACTTCCATCCAGTAGAGTCCTGTTATCACTGGAGGCAGGTGGGAGGCCTGCGTGGTCAAACCCCGGTGGCCGTCAGCGGTGCACCGGCAACCTGATGCACTTGCGAGCCCTAAATCGGAGAAAGCCGCACGGGACAGATGGAGGGAGGCCACACCCACAGCTGCAGGAAACCAAACAGGAGTGCCGCGGATCCCTTGTTTGAACATTTGCTTTGCCAAGTCAGAATGGCCAGGAGGTCTCAGAGCTCCTGTGCGGGTGTTGTGCAGCAAGGGCGGGCTAATCTGGACCTTTCAGTGCCATAACACTCCCACTAGAGGGTTAATCTGCTCACAAACACACATTTGAAAGTTTAGAATGTGTTGTCACGAGCCTGCATGAAATAATGAATAAATAAATAA
Source organism: Hippocampus comes (assembly GCF_001891065.2). Taxonomy (NCBI): domain Eukaryota; kingdom Metazoa; phylum Chordata; class Actinopteri; order Syngnathiformes; family Syngnathidae; genus Hippocampus; species Hippocampus comes. The sequence continues at coordinate 636,732 of NW_017805280.1, read as the reverse complement.
CATTTTTTTCCCCCTTCAAATTTCTGAAAAAAAGGGGTCATCACATTAACTGTCTCACAAACTGTTTGCTTTATTGTCACTTCTCAGGTCCCACCCTTGTTTGCTCATATGTTGACGTTATAGTCAGCAGGTGAGAGATGGAACACTTTTTATCAACATTGTTATAGCATACGCACGCCGGGGAGTTATCTGTGATTGGGATCTCGGAGCCGGAGATGTTGTTATCGTCTTAAATTGCTTTCTTTAATCGCTGGCGCATGAATAAAGCCCCACAGTGGGACATTGTGGCCGCCAAGCAAGTATGTTTATGTAAGAAGCATGAATGCAGATAATCCCATGGAATAGCATTAGAATTTTGTTACACCGTTGAAGAAAACGGTTGAGGACTATATTGCCGCAGTTATGTAACCCCCAAGGAACACAAAACACTTTCTTTGTTGTCATTCGAGGCCGTTTCCTGTCTCCATGTCAACGGCTTTGAGGCGCTGGCGCCCCCGTGCGAGAGCAGCAATTACGAGTAAAACTTGTTGACCACTGTGATGGTGATTCCGTTTTAACGAGGACTTTCATCTTTTGCCTGAACAGAGCTATTAAGTGTTATCTGAAGGCCTTCTTAAAACGAGAAAGGTTCAGGGCCATCGCATTTACACAAGCCATTAAACCATGTGACGAAAAATCAAATTCTCTCAACATTACGATCGACGTTGTTCATTCCGCCTAGCCTAGAATTGAAGTGGAGCTCAAAGGGTCCATTAAATTCTTTTGACCTTCAAATCTTTGATCTTGAACAGGATCACATGATACCCCGCTACCCCCCACTGCATGAATGATGCCCTGTAATTAACAGTGACAGGTCAAGCCACGATCAAGCTCATTACGCTACTCACCCTAAGCTCTGCGAACTCGGGGGTGGGCGTCCTACTGATATCATCCTCGGGGGCGGTGATGCGCAGGAAGTCAATGAGCTTGGGTCGAGAGGGATGAGAGAACCACCTGCGGAACGACAGGGACTCCTCGATCTCCCCCTGCCAGAAGTCCTCCTGTTCCTGCAGGGTTTCATCTGGAGAAGACAAGTGGAATCACCAACGCAGAAAGAATCAAATGACACGGTTGCCTCGCGATCTCATGGTTTTATCGTTATACAAGGGTCACCTCCAATTTAGTTTTTGCACCTGATAGGAGCTACTTTTTTTTTCCAAAATATTTGCACACTAAATAACAAAAAGACTGGAAACCTGCTGTTCAACAAATACAACTTAAGCAAAGCTAAGGCTTAAGGTGAACGTCGGTCAAAGAGTGAAAATCTTGGGCCTCAGATAACACCATATTGCCACCATGAGGCCATGACAGTAAAACTTCACATTCACCTTGTGCTCAGATTAAAAAAAAAAAACAAAAAAAAAACTTTACACAAGCATGCCTGTTCATGTGAGAGCAGACGCAGACACGCTCCTTTCAAACTATGTCAAGGTCAGCACCCTTCCAAATCAGGTGCCTAGCGAGTACTTCATGCCTGGCTAAAGACACGCATGCGCCCGCCCGCCCGCACATGATGTGTCTCGGCGCCAAGGGGCCATTCCACATCCTGTATCCTTTGAGCATGTGTGCGGAGGAGGTCAAACTGATCGCATGTGCTCCTATTCGTGTGTTTGTAGTCGGGAGGTGAGCAGGAAGAGTAATAATCGTGCAGCGGTGTATGAAATGACACCAAGTGGAAATGCGCGTCCGGCTCCATCCTTGGGTACGCCTGCTCACTCGAGCAAGATACAGGCTGGAATTAAACAATGACGATAAAGGTGGTTTGATGTGATCGTAATGCATACATAGAGTGTTATCTCTTGTCGCGACCGTTGCAGAGCCACGTCTGCTTTTACCTGAGGAAAGCGGGTCATCTGGACCGCCGTCTGATTCACTGAAGCCTCTGTGCATCTGCGTCTCCTCCCTCCATCGGCGATTGGTCCAATCTAAGCTTTCCTTTTCACTCCAGCTGTCCTTGACTGATCTTTTCCATGGTGTGTGTTGGTCACAGATGTCCTCTTTGCGGCGAATGCGGCTTGATGGGAAAGAAGGCGAGAGAAAGGGAGCAGCGGAGATGCCGGGAGATATGGAGGACCCGTCGGGAATTCCCGCACTTGTTGGCGAGCAGCTCGACACGGAGTTGTCGGGCATCGGAGAAACGTGCCGATGACATGACGGCATTCTCGCAGGTCTCTTGATTGATTCCAAAAGACGGTTTTCAGACGCTATTTCATGTTCTCTTAGTGCGCATGGCGACAACCACTCTTTGTTTTCCCCTTCCATCCTCAGGGCTCGTTGAAGACTCTCACTCAACGCCTGACCCAAAGAACGAAGCTCATCGACGAGCTGAGCGCTGCCGCATGTGTAGTCCTTGTCTCGGGTCTGGGTTTGGAGGTGATGCAAAGTCTTGTCATCCCGACATCGGCCTTCCATCGAATGAGACCCATCGCTTGCGTGTTCATTTTTTGGGATCCACTTTGAACTGGTTCGACTCACCTGACTGATGATGCCTTCCACCTCCTCAATCTTTTTCATTACACGCGCCGCAGCGCTTGTCTGAGAAGACGCTTCCACTGCGTCGCTTTGACCGCCGACCTTTGATTGGGGCGCTTTCCCTTTTGTGTCTTCGGTCTTTGTTTCCAAATCGAAAAGGGAGCAGGTGTCGTCATATTCAGAGAGGTCTGTCTCTGAGGCAATCTCTTCTTCTCTGCATGACAAAGGACGTGAAGAGACTTGGTTGGAAAGCTTTGCTCTCCGTGACTGCTTAAAATCCATTTGACCATGTTCTTCAAGTAACTCCTCGTTTGTCGGCGTGCTTGTCATCCAGAGTTGAGATAGCCTTCTTGACTTTGGGGATTGCTGTGGAGATGTGGGTGTCCGCTTGAGGTTAAGCAAAGGGGTGTCAGTATGAACAAAGTCGTCCATGATGATCTTCGGTCTCCCAGTGGATTTTGGTAAACTATAAACATTTGTCTTCATTCTCATGCCTTGTTGGTTGCCCATGTTCCTGACGGGCTGGTAGTCCGAACACAGCAGCAACAATTCTTTCAGCCACACTAACTCGAACGAGTTGGTCAGCCTGAATTTTTCCGCATGATCAAGTTTGGCTGTCTCCAGCTGACCCTCCTCCGTGTAAAAGGAGTTGAGTTCAGGATGGTGGTCTTGAGGTTCATTCGGGGACGCGCTCACAACGCTCATCTCATCGACGGGGCTGTAGAAGCTCAAAGGGGCATCAGTCCCCTTCATAATGATACTTAAAAGTCACAGATTTAAAAAATAAAAAAAGTGATGGTTCCTTTGAATCACTAATGCTGGTGTCGAGATCTTGCCACTGCCGTCCAATATGAATCCTGGCGCACAAAATAGGGATGGATTAGCAATATATGTACTTTCAGGTCAATTGCTCACTAATGTAACACTAATTACTCAGCTCCAATGCAGCTTTAAAAAAATTTATAACAATACACATACCTGTATATTTCCTTCCCTGCGGCGGCAGTAGCAACTGAGTGCGGTCGTTCACTTGCAGCAAGGTCGAAGTTGAAACTAACTGCCCGCTGCCAGGATTAAGAGCCTCTTGCAGTCGCTTCTGCTTGGTGGCTTTTGAATGGTTCCTACTGGCTCAACATATGGAAATCACTACGCCTAATCCCCCGAACACTGACAAGCACGGAGGGGAACATCAACAAACAGACGGCGAGTTCAGTGAGGATTTGCGCAAATCTTATGTAATCTGCTTGATTTAAACTATAACATAAAAGATACAAACCAGCAAGTGTGCACTTCCAGACTTTGTCACTCTTCTGCAATGCACAGCAATAGGTCGATGCCAATGGTTTGAGTTTATTTGGCCTTCTTGGCAACCCACAAGTGCATTATTTACACTATTTAGGTCAACAGGGCACTAGTGTGATCTCCACCCGGCTCAGTGCGTGCAGCAGCCTAATTGGACCCTCGGCCCAAGCTGTCTCTGATGGATTACACAAGTTAAAAGAAAATCAACAGCTGTTATACTGTCACTGAAATCACCACCAAAAATAACATGCACAGGTAAGCCGAATCATCTAAAAGCCTTTTACAACAATTCCAAAATGTACAGCTACATTTCTGACAGGGGAATTCCCTTAGCAGCTTCCCAAAAGAAGAAAATATTTACTACCATTGCCGAACATGTAGAACAAAACAGAATTAAATCATCCCGGTCAAAACGAAACTGCAACAGGAAAGGGTGTCCAAAAACAAACTCACGGTGTAAAATGTGATTGACAATATCAGTTGTAACATTTATGATCTCACATAGCATTGATCATAAAGGCAACACAAATTCTTGTAACTTAAAAAAAAAAAAACATGCATATTGTCTTTGATATGACATGAAAGGGACAGGAGGGCGCAGATGGAATGATCAGTTAAAATCAAAATAGAGAGGAAGGTCTTCACCACAGCAACAAGTGAATCCCAATTTCGTTGACAATAAAGGTTCTAATTTAAAAAAATCTCTATTTTTATTTGGCCCTACACACTGTATGGCGTCTTTTCAACTTTTCCCCCCCACCACTATGACACGCGCCATTATCATCAAAAAAATAAAATAAAACAGGAGTGCTTCCCATTTAATAGGCAAAGGTGCATTTGTTTATCCTTTGTTTTAGCATCAATGTTAACGCCAGAAAGACAGCATTTCGGACCGTGGATAAATCTTAGAGTCCGATGTTGGTCCGCACTGCTGATGCTGCGTCTCGGAAGAAGATGAGAGGATGAGGAGGAGGAGGAGGAGATGGGAGTGAGGAAGGAGGAGGCGGAGGAGAGAGGGCGTCAGGAAGGCGGGGATCCTCGCGGGGGTGGGGGGTGGAGGGTGTTATCGGCAGGTCTTCCCTATATGGCTTCGGACGAGCTCCATGCTAAGAACGGCTTGAAGAGCGCAGCGTCGCGTTTCTTGTCCACAATCAGTGGTGGCTTCCATCGTGTGAGCAAACAGGCTCCTTCGCAGCCATGGCCGAGGGCGGGGATGGGGAGGACGAGATCCAGTTCTTGAGAACTGTAAGTGTTTGGAATTCGTTACTATTTGACGTCAATGCCCTTTTCGCCATCGGCTGCAAGATGCCAATTAATGAGGCGACTTTCCTTTTTGAGCAGTTGGGGGTTACGTTTCCGTTGGCTTCAACATGCATCGTGGTCGTTTGTGGAAGTTTTTAAGTGCACATTCCCACGCCGCTGTGGCCGTTCCCTCGCGCTCTACGTGGAGAATTCCAATGAGGTTCTGAGGTGCAGGTGCAACAAGGGCGACTTCACCCCACCTTTGGATGCTTTCAATACAATAGCAAGCCCACCCCGCCACCCTCACGCTATTTTCGATCCCTGGACTCTATTCCTTTTTTGCGCCATGAAAATAGTTGAAACAAGTTGCGCACACATTGCGCACGCAAGTCGAGACTATTTTGGATGTTTGACGCAGATTGCTTACCGGGGTCCCAACTGCGGATAGGGGTGTGCAGGAGGCATCTTTGTAAACGATATGCATGTCAGGATTCTCCGCTCTTGCCACACGTGGCCTTCAGGCTATGTTGTTGTTGCATGAAGAGTCACAACGCAGGCTGCACTCAGACACCAAATGGATGCTGGGAGTCTGATCTTTCCCCCCTGTGAGACTTAACATGTGTTGAACATAAATGCACTTAGGCAATTAACCTATGAATTCCAAGGGGTGTTGGTGGGGCGGGGGGGGGGGGGGGGGGGTGTTTGTGAAAC
>NW_017805280.1:614014-619002 GCF_001891065.2 Hippocampus comes | reverse complement strand
CGTTTTTTTCGTGCCAAAAACGGCATACTATACTATGTCGTTTTTTTCGTCCTCAAAACGCCTTACTATACTATGTCGTTTTTTTCGTGCCAAAAACGCCTTACAATACTATGTCGTTTTTTTCGTCCTCAAAACGCCTAACTATACTGTGTCGTTTTTTTCGTGCCAAAAACGCCTTACTATACTATGTCGTTTTTTTCGTGCTAAAAACGCCTTACCATACATGGTCGTTTTTTCGTCTAAAAACGCCTTTGTATACATGGTCGTTTTTTCGTCTAAAAACGCCTTTGTATACATGGTCGTTTTTTCGTCTAAAAACGCCTTTGTATACATGGTCGTTTTTTCGTCTAAAAACGCCTTACTTACTTATGGTCGTTTTTGTCATCTAAAAACATCTTACTATACATGGTCGTTTTTTTCGTCTAAAAACGCCTTTGTATACATGGTCGTTTTTTTCGTCTAAAAACGCCTTACCATACATTTTCGGTTTTTTTCAGTTAACCTACAAAAGTGTCAGATCATTTTGCCTGACCCTGTCCTTTTTTTTTTTACCGTTATACCTAAATTTGACTACAGTACATAGTGTGAGTACTCATGCCACTTCTCGTTCAATGCCTCAGAGACCTTTTTTTTTTAAATCAGCTTGGAGGTTGGTGCCAAGCTGTCTGTGAAGTGTCTCTGCAGCAACCAGTTTGATGAGATTTTAGAAACCAACTAACGCAGTCGTTATCACATGCATCAGTTCAGCAATCGGTCGAGTCTGATACACTCCATTCGACGCTTTTAGAAAGTACATCTCCCTGCTAAATAACTGGACTTAAAAGCATATGCTTGTTCACCCTCGTGAGTCATACGCTTTGAGGATTGGATTAAGAATACCGATTAGATATGACTCATAGACTACAAGGTCAAACTACGGCAGAGGCGGGGAACCTTTTTCCTTTCAGCAGCCTGTTGAGTTTTTAAAAGCGCTCCAAGGGCGATACGACTACAATTATGAAGAGAAAAAAAAAAACACTGAAACGAGGCCCAGACAGACATTCCTCTGCTGGCATGGGCAAATCACTTTATTTGAATTTTCACAGTAAGATGCGCACAAACAACATGATCGCAGAGAATGTCTTTCGTTAATTTAATGTCTCAAGAGGAGCTAATGGGCGGCTCGCTAAATCCCCCCCCGTGTTGACGCGAGCTAAGGAACAGCGATTGAGGAGCTCAAGCCTATTTCCAGAAGCGCGACACGGCTTATCATGACTCACACACAAAACAACTTCCCTCACACACTCCTGTGCTTCTTCATCGACGTATTGTTAGGTACACTTGCACTAGATCCGATGCTAGAACCATATTAACATTTTTTTTAATCATATTTTAATACTTCCTGTATTCGTTAAGTAAAATCAAATGACATACCTTAAAAAAAATGGATTGCACATCACGTGCGGTATGCGGATAACATCGACAAGGGTTACAATAGAAACGAAACAGACGTATCGCGTTAATTTAGGTGTCGGGCAAAGACGTCACACGTCCATCTGCCGGTCGTTGGCGCGGGGAGGCGGCAAAGTCAAGGGAGCGTTGGGGAAGCGGATGGCCTCGCTGTTGCGCCTCATGTAGGCGTGGCCGCTGATCGGGTAGCACATCTCCGTGAAGGTCAAGGCGCCCACCGTGACGGCGCAGCGGCCCAGCACCTTGAAGCCCATCTTGCGGTAGAAAGGGACCAGGAAGTCCTCGCACATGAGCACGGCCCGCCGCACGTTGGGCAGGCAGCGCAGGTACTGGAGATAGCGCCACATCAGGATGGGACCTTTGCCCTGCTGCCGAAAGGTGCGATGGACCGCCAGCACGTGGATGTGCGCGTTGGAGCCGCGCGGCTTGTGGAGCGTCAGGGCCTCCTGAGGAACACAGACTCGCTTAAAAAAGGCGACGCGCCTCGGTTCAAATGTCTGCTTTTTGTTTACGACAAAACAGGACCATTTCAAAACTTTTGTCACACAACCCCCATTCTTCGACATTCCCCCAAAGAGGACTTACAGTGGCGAGCCGGTCGCGGTCCCACAGTGAACCGATGATGAAAGCCACGAGTCGGCCCTCCTCGAACCAGCCCATGGAAAATTCCGGACACAGAGTGAGGAAGTGACGCACCTCATCCAGGTGCAGTGGACACTCGCCTGACACGGAGATGAACGCTAGTGTGGCACACACACACACACACACGCACACGCGCGCGCACACACACACACACACAGATTTTTACGAGAGTTCATTGTAAGTCTTTACGATGCTTGTCATTGTATGCGCTGGTCCTTATTATCATTTGATATCTTTTTACAACTAGGTAGGGGCAAACCTACAAAGGGATCGTAAACAGTTTATAAATCAGGAATCAGGAATAAAGTTTACTCAAGGACAGAACAGTACACTTATGAATGCAAACAAATAGCCATTTTGGGGGCAAGTAACCATATTTAGTGACTTTTGAGTCCAAATATAGCCAACCAATACAAATATTCTGATATATGGTTATTAGAAGACAGTGATGTCAAACTTTTTTTTTTAATTCTGCAGTTTTTGTGATGTCCTCACAGGCCAGATCGGACCCCCCTGACAGTCCGGTCCTGTCTGCAGGCCGTATGTTTGAAAGCCTTCCGAGAAGCCCGATTTACAATGAGATCTATCATGATTTAAATCGTGGATAATACAATCAAATCAATGAGCTGCAATCATTTTCCGGGGTAAAAAGTTGACCTTTTTAGGTCATTCTATGAGTGGCGTCGAGAAGATTTCAAAGTGGAACGTTTTTTTTGAATGTTTAATTTACCACGATTCCTTTTGAAAATAAAATCAATATATTTCACAAAAGAAAGATCTAATATTGAACAACCAGTTCTAAACAGCTAGTTGACTCGTAGAAATCCCAGTTAGAAGCGCACAATCTCTTCTAAGGGCAGCGAGAGCAGTCACACATCCAAGTCCACCCAAAATGGGGAATGACTTCTTTTTTTTTTCAAGCCAATCAATAGAAAGACAAGTTAGACGGACACAAAGGAGACGTCTTACCTTCTCGCTCAATCTCGAACACACTGACGGCATCCTGCGCGTTGAGAGGTCTGACTTCGCTGGCGGGGAGCGTGTGCCTCCTTTGGATGCCGGGCGACACCGAGGGCAACGCTTGCGTCGCTTCGCCGGAGGGCTGAGCGATCAGCGAGGACATCGCACACTTGAACACCCGCCGGCCGCGCCCGCTCCAAAAGGGCCTTCGACAGGAGTCGCTTGGACGGAGCAGACGCGCGTTTGAGTTTTTAAAGGACGCCCGTGAGTCACGCTGTCTCATTTGCATTTGAATATTGCCACGCCGGGTCGAAGGCCTCTCAGCTGCTCGCGGCCTTCCGCTGAAGCCCGTCATTTTTTTTTTTTTTTTTTGTACTCGCACGGATGCAATTTGGGTTTTGTCTCTGCGAGGCATATAATCATCAATCTCCTCCTCCGGCGTATTCATTAACATCCACTCACTGGAGAACCGACATGAGCAACTAAAAGCAGCTGTTTATGGTTTGGAATTTGATTCACGGGAGGGAGCACACGATGGACGACATCATTTTACTCTCAGGGAGAGGAAACATTAAAACAACAGACAGACAGTAGCCAATCAAAATACGACCTCCCCGGTGGAGGTCATCAATGAGAGATGCGGTCACTTACTTGTATGGTTTGTTTTGGATCTTCAGGCGGAGCAGTTTCTCCTTGTCTGACTGCCTGCTGGGCACTCGACCGGCACGCACGCGCGTCCCTCATCAGCATGGAGAGATTATGACTATGAGTCACATCATGGAGGATTACAGAAGTTGTTTTCGATCGATTAACAGAGACGTTATCTCCCGGCTCAACTCACAGCACCTCGACGATAAACGCGGCTGATGTCGACACGTCTTGAAGTCTGTAAGCTCGATAGAAACTCAGTCAGAACCAAGCGTGGCGGTCATTTCAATTTCCTTTTGGAGCGGCAGAGACAAACTACACCGACATCTCTCCAAACTATCATTACTTGGATGTTTTATTAAAATACATCTTCACAAAATGATGCGTATATGAACAGTATCGCTGGCATAAATGTATTTGAAGGGAGTGGAACAAGGCACAAAAAGGTCGAGCGCAAGCTAATTGCAATCAGAAGGAGATGGACTGCGTTCAATCGCTACTTTTCGACGCAAGCAAAGCGTTCCTGTGCAGGGCTGGATGACGACTCTTCATCCAAAATAACTTATGTACTTCAAATGCATCTACTGGGATTTAGGGATGAGATGAACGCTGTTTGGGCTTAATGATGCTCTGCAGGACCAATAAGGCAACACTTGTTGGCAAAAGAGCATGTTGGGATTCCAACCGCTGGTGTCTTGATGCGACGCGCTAAGACGCGCGCGATCGGAAAAGGCCTTTTAGACGCAAGAAGCTGACAGAGTTCCTTCTTGAAGCCGACGGTTTCAAGTGAAGGCGTGTCGCCGTTTTTTTTTTATTCCTGCTGGGGGGTGGCGGGCTCGTTGGCGTTGTTGTCCGTGACCTTGTTCTCCGGCTCGTCGTCAGACAGGAGGTCCAAAGACGAGCCCTCAACTGGCAACTGACGTCGGCCCGAGCGACTGGAGGAAAAACTGATGGGGCCACCGCGCCTAGAGCAGCAACGCGAGCACCGTTTCAGTCAAATGTAACCCAAACCATGCCAGGATTGCAAATTTCATTGTGTGTATGTCGCGAGAGTACCGGAGGCGGTTCTTCAGCGTGTGGACCTCGCGGCTGAGACCCTCGCTGGCCTCGGTGGCGTCATCCAGCTCGCTCTGCAGCTTCCTTCGCGACGCGTTGGCCCTCGTGGCCTCCTCTTCTGCCTCCTCCAGCTGACGCTTCAGCTGCTTCATACGAGAGTTTGCCTTTTCCACCTTCACACACAAAACCACAAACAAAATATCAGCAAGACGTGCCCAAAAAAAAAAAAAAAA
>NW_017805280.1:594845-613420 GCF_001891065.2 Hippocampus comes | reverse complement strand
CTTCCCCTGAAGCCCGTTTTTTTTTTTTTTTTTTTTGTACTCGCACGGATGCAATTTGGGTTTTGTCTCTGCGAGGCATATAATCATCAATCTCCTCCTCCGGCGTATTCATTAACATCCACTCACTGGAGAACCGACATGAGCAACTAAAAGCAGCTGTTTATGGTTTGGAATTCGAGGCACGGGAAGGAGCACACGATGGACGACATCATTTTACTCTCAGGGAGAGGAAACATTAAAACAACAGACAGACAGTAGCCAATCAAAATATGACCTCCCCGGTGGAGGTCATCAATGAGAGATGCGGTCACTTACTTGTATGGTTTGTTTTGGATCTTCAGGCGGAGCAGTTTCTCCTTGTCTGACTGCCTGCTGGGCACTCGACCGGCACGCACGCGCGTCCCTCATCAGCATGGAGAGATTATGACTATGAGTCACATCATGGAGGATTACAGAAGTTGTTTTCGATCGATTAACAGAGACGTTATCTCCCGGCTCAACTCACAGCACCTCGACGATAAACGCGGCTGATGTCGACACGTCTTGAAGTCTGTAAGCTCGATAGAAACTCAGTCAGAACCAAGCGTGGCGGTCATTTCAATTTCCTTTTGGAGCGGCAGAGACAAACTACACCGACATCTCTCCAAACTATCATTACTTGGATGTTTTATTAAAATACATCTTCACAAAATGATGCGTATATGAACAGTATCGCTGGCATAAATGTATTTGAAGGGAGTGGAACAAGGCACAAAAAGGTCGAGCGCAAGCTAATTGCAATCAGAAGGAGATGGACTGCGTTCAATCGCTACTTTTCGACGCAAGCAAAGCGTTCCTGTGCAGGGCTGGATGACGACTCTTCATCCAAAATAACTTATGTACTTCAAATGCATCTACTGGGATTTAGGGATGAGATGAACGCTGTTTGGGCTTAATGATGCTCTGCAGGACCAATAAGGCAACACTTGTTGGCAAAAGAGCATGTTGGGATTCCAACCGCTGGTGTCTTGATGCGACGCGCTAAGACGCGCGCGATCGGAAAAGGCCTTTTAGACGCAAGAAGCTGACAGAGTTCCTTCTTGAAGCCGACGGTTTCAAGTGAAGGCGTGTCGCCGTTTTTTTTTTATTCCTGCTGGGGGGTGGCGGGCTCGTTGGCGTTGTTGTCCGTGACCTTGTGCTCCGGCTCGTCGTTAGACAGGAGGTCCAAAGACGAGCCCTCAACTGGCAACTGACGTCGGCCCGAGCGACTGGAGGAAAAACTGATGGGGCCACCGCGCCTAGAGCAGCAACGCGAGCACCGTTTCAGTCAAATGTAACCCAAACCATGCCAGGATTGCAAATTTCATTGTGTGTATGTCGCGAGAGTACCGGAGGCGGTTCTTCAGCGTGTGGACCTCGCGGCTGAGACCCTCGCTGGCCTCGGTGGCGTCATCCAGCTCTCTCTGCAGCTTCCTTCGCGACGCGTTGGCCCTCGTGGCCTCCTCTTCTGCCTCCTCCAGCTGACGCTTCAGCTGCTTCATACGAGAGTTCGCCTTTTCCACCTTCACACACAAAACCACAAACAAAATATCAGCAAGACGTGCCCAAAAAAAAAAAAAAAAGTCACCCAAAAGAAAATAACTCAAATTTCCAGGAAACATACTTGTTCCTTAAACTGATCCGCATGGCGGCGTTCGTCCTCCACCTGCATGCAAATCTCTTTCAGCTTCTTCTCAGTCCTCCTCACTAACTTGTTAGCTGCTCCTCGCTCCCTGCCGAGAAGGTTAATGGAACATGGAGGAGTCAATGTTTCGGGCTCGACACCTTTGACACCTTTTTCCCGTCACAGTCAAGCGGAATCTGACTTGGCCTCCTGCTCCAGCTGTTCCTCCAGTTGCGCAATCTTGGCCTCCAGCGCCGCGATGGAAGCCTTGAAGCGACTCTTGACGGAACCTTCCAGCTCGCCCAGCTTGGCCCGTAGCTCCTTGTTTTGACGTTCCAGCTGCTGCCGGGCGTTGTCGCTCTTTTGCGACGCGCTCCGCTCCGCGCTCAACTCTGTGGTCAGCGTGTCCACCTGCCGAGACAAAAGAGAGAAGGCGGGCGGGCGGGCGGGCGCCGCCGAGAGAATTCGTGCAATTTTCTTATCCGGGGGACCCCTTGCAAAACTCAAGGCGAACGCCCCACCTGCATGGTGGTCTTTCTGAAGCGGTCGTTAAGGAGTTCCATATTGCCCTGCTCTTCTTCGAGCTCTTCCTCGAGCTGAGCAATGCGAGCCTCCAGCCTCCTCTTCTCGTCCATCAGAGCAGTCCTTCGACACAAGCAGAGAGAGAGAAAGAGAGGCTGAGGAGGAGAGTTAGGCGTGGCTATTGATGTGGACCCCCGATGGACCCCCGACGGACTGTTTGGGCACTTCTGGTGTAGAACAAAATGCGGTAAAAGGAACGTACTTTCCAGATGTGCTGTTGGAGATTTCATCTTGCAACTCATCTCTTTCTTGCTCGGCGTGGCGTCGTCCTCTCTCCGACGCCGCCAGGTCCTACACAGACAAAAGGTTGAGGGGGAAACAAAACCGTCGTCATGCTCCGCGGCCCTTTTAAATCTGCGAGGGGAAATTCCATTCTCAAAACGGGACGGTACCTCGTGCAGCTGCACAATCTCGGCCTCCAGGCTCTTCAGTTTCTTCTCATTTTCCTTCGATAATGCAAAAATATCATCTCTGGAGGCTCTGGCATCTTCCAGTTCCCTCTGGTAGTCCTTCATTTGGGCCTGAAGACAAAATGTTGGTGTCGCGATGCGAAGCTAAAGAGATGTGAAAGAAGGACGTCAAAGGCGCACCTGCAACTTGCGCAGTTGTTTGATGGCTTCATCTCGAGCCTTGCTGGCTCCTTCGATCTGACCCTCCACGTCCTTCAAATCCATTTCCAGTTTCTTCTTCGCGGCCACGGCCAAAGCTTTCTGCTTCCTCTCGTCCTCCAGCTCCGCTTCCATCTCTCGGACCTGAAAGGAGGAGCCGAGGCAATCCAGTTAGGCCGCCGGCGAACGCCGGAGCGTCAAAGCCAAGCCGGACGCCGCACCTGCTTCATGAGCGCTCTCTTCTTCTCGTCGTTTTGGTCGTCGCGGCCCTGAAGGTCGCGCTCGTACTGCGCTTTCATGGCCTGCATGTTGACCTCCAGGCGCAGCTTGGCGTCCTCGGTGGCCTGCAGCTCGTCCTCCAGCTCCTCAAGTTGAGTCTTCATCTCCTCCACCTGCTGCTCCAGCGTGCGCTTGGATTTCTCCAGCTCGTGAACCTTCAGCCGAGAGGGGAGCCACAAACGGAATGACGCGTTCCGTTCACGCGGCCAAGAGGGTTTGCCGCTCGGACGAGGCTCACGTTCTTGCCCACGTCGTCCTTTGAGTTCATCAGATCTTCCATCTCGGCGCGGAGCTGCTTGTTGACCCTCTCCAGCTCCTCTTTGGCCTCCAGAGCTTCATCCAGCGCTCTGGTCATGGACAGAGCTTTGGTCTCTTTGTCCCTGGCCTCGGCTTCCGCCCGGTCGCGCTCTTCGGCATAACGGGCCGAAATGCTCTTCTCCTCAGCCAGTAACTGCGGAGAAGAACGCGCCGTGGCCAAAACGGAAACGCCGACTTGCCGATATTTGAACCCACACCGGCCGAATCAAAATGTTCTTTCCGGTTCGGCTCTCACCTGGTCAAACTTCTTCTGTTTCTTCTCAAGGTTGGACACGCTCTGCCTCTGGTGATCCAAGTCAACGGTGAGATCATCCAGCTCCTGCTGCAGACGAGTCTTTGTCTTCTCCATCTTCTCAAAAGCGATGGTCTTCTCCTCCAGACGCTGGCCCGACATCTCCAAGTCCTTCTGCAGCTTCTTCTTCGCCTCCTCCAGGCCGTCGATTGTTCCCACGTCGTCCTCGAGCTTCTTCTTGCTCTCGGACAGCTGCAAACGGGGGAGGAGGAAGCGCGATTCAAATTGAGAATCAAAACCAAAAGTACAGCCGCCGCGATATCGGAGATGATGCGACCCCACCTGAGCCTGTAAGGTCAGCAACTGTTTCTCCACATTTTTGCGGGCCGCCTCATCCTCCTCTTGCTGCTCCTGGAGGCCGTTCTTCTCCTCCTCCAACTGGCGCATGCGGCTGCTGAGGTTGAGTTTCTGACGGGTCTCCTCTTGGAGCAGCTCCTGCGTGAACACGTCATCCGTTTTCCAGCTCGCCGAACAACAAACGTGTCATCACATTCCATCCAAAGACCGCGTGGAGCACCTGCGTGTCTTGGAGCTGACTTTCCAGTCCAGCGACGTCTTTTGTCAACTTGATGCTTTTACGCTCTGTGTCTTCCAGCGTGGCCGACACATTGTCCAGCTCGGTCTGCGCGGAGAAATGGTCTGTTGAGTGCTCGGTACAGTATTTGGGACAAATTCTGAAATCTCGAGACCTATCCGAAACCCTTGGTTGAGTTGATCTAAAACATAAAACACTGGTGACAGACGGCACTCTTTGGCGTCGCAAATGGCCGTCTCACCTGCAGTTTGTGCGCACGCTCAGTCAGCTCGCCCTTGGTGCGCTCGCCTTCGGTGTTTCTGGCGGTGACCTCCTGCAGCTGAGCCTCCAGTTTCTTCCTCTTGTGCTCGGACTCCGTCTTCGCCTGTTGGAGGCTTTTGACCTCACAGGCCATTTCCTTGTTGGCGCTCTCCTGGCTCTGCTTGGTCTTCTCCAGATTAGCTTTGAACTGGAGAAAGGTTGGAGGCAACGTTAATAATATTCAGACCTGGGGCCCCCCCCCCCCCCCCCCAGTGGGACGGGATGGAGTCGGGGAAGGCACCTCACCCTCTTGGCCTGTTCAAGCTGCTCAGAGAGCTCTTCTAAAGCAGTGGCGTGCCTCTGTCGCATATCCTGGATCTGAGCCTCGTGGTTTTTCGTCTCCTCTTCAATGGCCTTCTTCAGCTCTGCAACTTCTTGCTCTCGCTTGGTCCTACAAAGTACAGAAATGTCTCAAGCTTCTTGATTTCCGATACAGTGGGACAAATCCAGAAATGGTTACCTGAGCTCCTGTTGGGCAGCAGTTGTATCGAGCGTATCCTCCAGTTCTGTCTTTAAAGCCTCCAGTTCTTCACTCAAATCTCTCTTGAGCTTCTCAGCCTTGTTCCTGGCCTGTTTCTCCAACTCCATGTCCTCCTGCAGCTCAGACAGCTGGGCTTGAAGCTCTCGCACTTGTTTCAGAGCGTTGTTTTTCTGGTTGACCTCATCTTCGCCCCTGTCAAACATCGAGCAAGTTTTCATACATGTTTATCTAATGTCAGAGGAAGCCCACACAAGCGCAGCGTGAATATGCAAATCTCCACAAAGACCTGTCAGGCAGATGTGCTGCCAAATATAACAATCAAATAGGATGGAGACAAAACTAGCGATGGGAAAGTCACATTGTGAAATTATCTTGCTGCTGTAGACTGTAAATTTCCCCAGTGTGCGACAAATAAAGGATATCTAATCTAATCTAGTTATTATCATTATTTAAAAAAATAATAATTTAAAAGTCTGGTCTGACACCTCGCCACTGGGTGGCAGCAGAGACAAAGTTACTGTTGTGCATTGGCCATATTAGCATTCTTTTCTGATGAGACGTTTGCTCCAAATCCCTTTCTGACTTCTGACTGACGCCGATCACCCGCTTGCACTTCAGTAGTCATTTGTGGCGAACGAGTGAGTCATGTTGACTTCAACTTCAAAACTGCGCAGTTGGCTTTGTATCCTGCATTTTTCCCCCTTCTGCTTGGACTTTTGTTGGAAGCACTTTCTTAGTCATTACGTACTTACATGGCCACATTCGTGGAAGACATACGAGATCCATACAGTGCAAAAGGCCACCAATCACACAATGGCACATTCCAGAGTAGTCAGAATAGAACAATAAATACTTTGTTGGGTGAGACCCAGGTGATGAGACTCGATCCGTATACTTGCATATGCCGTCAGTGCAATAACATGCAGCACATAAAAGGTAGTTGCATCAATGCGAAATGGGGTGACGGCAACGTTGATGTCACGCTCATCATGCCAGAAGCTCTCCGTGGCGTTAAAACGTTTATCTTGCTCGGACTGCGGCATACGGCATTTGGCTCGCGAACCTCCGTCTTTCGTCCCGCGTGACTCATCGCCTACCTTGTTTGAAGTAACTGCTGCTCGTCCTCCTTCTTGACAATTTGAGTTTTGAACTCTTCGATCTGGGCCTGGAGCTCGGTGATCTGGTCTTGAAAGTCAGAGGTTTCCCCATCCAGCTTCCTCTTAGCCTTCTCCAGCTCCTGACGGGTCTTTTCTTCCTTTTTAAGCCTCTCTGGTTTAAAAATTGGACAATGTTAGACGCGCCGAGAGGTAGTTGGCGGCCTTCTTTCACACGAGAAGCGCGCATCTCCTTTACCCTCCAAGTCAACCATCATGATCTCTTGCTTGTTCTTGACCTTTCCCAGGTTCTTCGCCTTCTCTTCCTCCTCAGCAAGGAAAATGGTCATCTCGTTGATACGATCCTCCAGTGACTTTTTCTCCTAAAAGGGCCCACGTATACACTCTGAGGTTGCGTGTGTGCTCATCACTTTGTTTTAATCCTGGATACGTGAGCGTTCCGGAGAACTGACTGAAAATCATTTGGCATGAAGAAAAGCGGACTTTGAACATCTTTGCTGCGCCTCACCTTGACAAACTTGGTGTTTTGGTCCTCGAGCAGCAAAATATCCTCTTCATATTTCTTCATTTTGGCCTCAGCTGTCACTTTCTCGAGCTGCAGCTTCTGCCGAGCAGCCTCCTCCTCATCCAGTTGTTCCTCCAGGTCCTACCAACACAAACACGCACGCGCACACCCAAACCATTTATTTCTCTGTTTTCGTATGATATTAATGTCTTCGGGGCTCACCTGGATGTGGGATTGCATCTTCTTCTTCTCATTGACCATGCCCTGGCCCCTCTCCTCTTCTTCCTCCAGTCTGGACTCAAGGTCATGAAGGATCTCCTCCAGCTCTTGCTTCTTGGTAGCCAGGCGAGCTCTCATCTCCTCAGCCTCCGCAAACAGCTCGGTCTCTGCCTGCAGCTGCTCCGCCAGGATGTTTTTCTCCTCCGTTAACTACGTCGAAACAACAACAACAACCGATCGAGCATGACAGGAATCTCTGTTTGCCAGCATCAACTACATCAATGCATCTGACCTGTTGGTGCTTTCGTTCCATCTCTATCAGCTGTCCCTCCACCTTTGTATGCTTCTCCTTCACTTTGACCAGCTCCTCATCTTTAGCCTGCATCTCCTCCTCCTGTCTGGTCACCTGCAGCAAGGGCTTCACCTGTATTCGGAGGGAAACGAGCAGTTGTCACGTGCTCGGAGGAATTTGTTCTTGGAACGCAGTGGTAATAGCGAGTGGGGGGATGATGTGTAATTTCTGACAAGTCCTGTTCTCTCGTGGTCACAGAAAAGCACACCTTAGTGAAGAGTCTCCACCACTGCCAGTGACGCAGCTTCAAGTACGCAGCACAGTTTCTTTGGAGAACCTTGAGTGCACTAAGCTGTTGCTGTTTCTTGGCAAAGGCTCTGAAGTAAGACGAGAGAGGGAAAAAAAAAAATGAAACGGAGGGTATGTGGTTGCCACAAACGTCAACTTGATACAGATGACCGATGCAGGCGGCGTCCCCTTACTTGCGTGCAAGATAGCCGCGACAAGCAGCCTGGAAGTAAATAATGATGTCTGTAATCTTCAGGTCCCTCTCTTCCTCCAAGTGGGCCAGCACTCCCGCCCTGAAGAAAATTTTGCTCTGGCCGATGCGAAACAGGTTGTTGTCAAGCTCCAGGGATTTGATCTAGCAAAGAGGGAAATATTTGAAACAACACTGAGATCGTATTGAACAGCGAATGACAAGGTTGTAACGGTCTGGTTGCTGACCATTCTCTCACAGGCCTGCTTGCCATCCATAAAGCCTTTGGGGATGGCGTTCGGCGTGAGAATCTCATACCTGGGCAAAGAAGTGAATGGTAGGGCAGAGGGCGAGACGGGTGAAAATTGCGTATGAGCCATCAGTGATCTACCATTTTATTCAAAGTGAGTCTTTATGGATGAAGCCGAGCTATTTACAATGGAACACAAGCCGAGAGATTGAAAGTAAAGCACCTCTGTCTAAACTCTTGGAAGACAATACGGTTGGGGAAGCCTTGTCTGCAGATACGGATGCCTTCCAGGACACCGTTGCATCTTAGCTGGTCCAGAACCAGGTGAGGATCCAGTTTACCGGCCTGGAGGAGGCAGATAAACCACAATCAGGAAATAAACCTCAACTGTAATTTTATACCGATCTGGCAGTGTTCGTTGAAACGCTGCATGACTTTTTTTGAGAGATTTTTTTTTTCTTTATACAGTTTACGATATCATACCAGATGCATGTTGTTTGTCTGTAGAATGTACTGTATCGGAAATCGCAAATAGTGCCATTGAACAGGGTGACAGAGACCGCGACCGGTCTTGCGACTCACTCTTTTCTCATGGTTGGGAATGATGCAGCGCACAAAATTGGGGTTCGTGTTCCTCAATGTGGCCATCAGCTTGGACAGCTGCTCCTTGTACAGCTGGCCCACGGTGCGGAACATGCCCTTCTTCGTTTTGTACGCGGCACCGAACGCCGTCTCGTTCATGCCGGCGACTTGGTCCAGGCCGACGATGCGGTCCACTGGTGATGACAAACGATGATGACATCGTTAGTGATGCATCGAGACAACCGCCGGGCACACTGGCCAAGCTGTTTCAACACATTTAAGAGGCCAAATGATTAATGCAGGATATTGTATCATGAAGATGAAGTCGGCGTGTGTGCAATTCTTTGCCAGTGTGGCAGCGGGGGAGAAAACCACCGAGACCACAACACGCCGCCCGGTTTGACCTCAAAGCTGTCAAAATACCAGCTAATACTCTGCAAACACTACTTTTCCCCTTGGAAACATCTACTGGGTTTTTTTTCTGACGATGGTCAAAGTTAAAAAAAAAAATGCCCTGAAAAATAGTCAGTTACAATCTTCAATATTTCTCACTCATTTTTGGAAATGTGATTGTCTCTTTATGTTTCAGGAGGTTTACAAAAGCAAATCTAAGACTTGAAAACGTTAGCGAGGAAGACACCAGTCATGATGGAGGGATGGCAAAATAACACCCAGTGAGAGAAAAAGGAAAAGAGGCCATGCAAAGCCAAACACCATTGAAAGCGGGCGCATAGCAGCCATTGAGGAAATACCGAATCAGTGATCCAAAATGGAGGATGCGCGATAGCTAGGAGTACATGTCATCGTTCACCTTGAGCCTCATGGAGCACAGGCACATTGTCAAAGAAAGAGACTCTTTGAAACGTCTGAATGTCTACAACACACACACACACACACACACACACACACACACACACACACACACAAACAAATGACAGCGGCGTGAGTTAAAAAAAGGAGCCACAACAACGGGAGACAAAACTACACTCAAATATTGTTACTTTGAAATGATTGATAAAAAGTTATGATGCGCAAGGCGGAGGATTAGTCCGGAAAGCAGTATAAAGATTTAGTCTGTCACACTGACCACGTTCTTGACAGTGCAAGCATGCTCGGCTCATTAGCATATACCACAAGTATGCAGTTGACATTGACAATGTATTCCTTCTTCCACTTTGCCTGTTTGGTCATCCACCTTCTTTGGCTTTCCTTCAGCCTCGTTACTCGTTTTCTCTCTCAATCATCTTTCCCGGTCATCTTCCTTTTGTTATGTTTTTGTGCGTTCTTCCCCCCCCTGTATGATTATTTCATCTCCAAGAACGAAGCCAAAGAGGTGCAGTGGACACATCTCACCATCTTTCCAGAGTTCGGCCACAAACTTGTCGGTGGACTGATGCAGCAGCGTGGCCACGTTGTCGTTCAGGGGATCCATGTTCTTCATGAGCCATTCGTCAGCTTTGTAGTCCACCTGAGGACGCAGCACTCCCGTGTTATTTGCACCATAACTACAAAACCCCCTCGACATGCGGCATTACGACAGTATGTGGTCCGACTTCAATTTACAACGGGGCGCTTGTGCCTAAATCACACACAGCATCAATAGGGATGACCAAATTTGTTCCTGTCCACTCCTTTCATTGGACTGACGGGTCACCGTGTCCATCGGGGAGCATGTCGGCCGCGCTATGTTCATTGGATTAGCCTGTAACACGGTGATGCCCGACTCGCTAAAAAGAGTGCGGGATCACAGCACGACATACCAAGTAATTGACACGCTGAGGAACCTGAGATGAGGAATGCCCGCTCCCCATCTGGGATTCATCAGAATCCCGGAAAAGCAAACTCACGCTGTTTGCACATATTTTCTCTTCAGTGCTACTCTGTCTCGGAGGATTTATTTGAACAAGTTGAAATGAAATGCCGCCTCCCGGAGCGAATACTCCATGAAGCCTCTTCTGTTTGGCGTGGCGAGCTTCGCTCATCGCCGCGTTCATACGGACAAATGCGAGAAGGCGGAACGCGGCATTAAAGTCCAACTAAAACTCAAGAGGCTCCGAAATCATCGGCTCTGACTGACGAGCTTCCGCAGGGGGGGGAAACGCGGAGCGTAAGGTACGGTTTTCTCTTCACACATGACCGCGCAACCACGCAAAGGTGAAAACCGCAAACCTCCGTCATATACGCGCGGCCGCACGAAGCCGTCGGCCTCACATCAATGTGAACCAGATGTGAGAATCCTCCAGCGACGGCGGCAGAGGCGGCAGTACAACAACTGGGCTATTGTACAAAGGCAATGATGTAACTCATCAAGGTCTTAAAACATTAGCCCGACATAAGGGCAGGAATAAACGTGACGTCTATTTTTAAGTCGTTGTCATACGATACTTTTTTTTCCTCCTCTTGCCTATATTAGAATAACATTCCGCGCATGAAACTTTCACTAAGCTGCGCTCCATTTAGACAGAATGACATACCCTGCCTGCGTAGTGGATGATGCAGAAGTCGGCTTTGTCCTTGAGCTGACGTGGTTTTTGGAATTTAGTGTGGGTGCCTTGCTCCTGGAGCACTTTGTCCACAAAGGTCTTGTCTGTGGCTTTGGGAAACCAGCACTCTTCATCCAGCAGAGCCAGAATACCGGGCGGGTTATTCTGAGGGGACGGAGCTTGTTCAAAACAAACAAACGGGACCGAGCGTCGGCATTTCGAGCGTACGAGCGAGGAGCACAAACCGGCCTCTCGATGAGTTCGATGCAAGGCTGCAGGTCGAGGCCAAAGTCGATGAAGCTCCAGTCGATCCCTTCCCTCTGGTACTCTTCCTGCTCCAGGATGAACATGGTGTGGTTGAAGAGCTGCTGCAGCTTCTCGTTGGTGTAGTTGATGCACAGCTGCTCGAATGAGTTCAGCTTAAAATGAGGCGCGAGGCAGAAGTCCAGTTAGTCGGGATGTCGGGAGCGCAAGATCGCCGTGCGAGCGGGAGATTCATTTCCACCTCGAAGATTTCAAAGCCGGCGATATCCAGGATGCCGATGAAAGACGCCCCCTGACGTTTAGTCCTGTCGAGGGCCTTGTTGATGCGGTGGACCAGCCAGCGAAACAGTCGCTCGTATGTAGCTTTGGCCAGAGCTTCCACAGCAAAGTCGGCCTGCGCAAAATTTACAAATGAGCCAGGACAATTTCCAGAACTGATTCTCTCTCAAGGTGTAGCTATGTGTCTTCTTATCCTTTGGCAACACGTTTCTTATGAGTCGAGTAAACGAGCAACATGCCTGTTCCTTGGTCTGTGCTTTCTGGACATAGTCTCGGCCTACTTTTATCCTCGGGGTGAGGATAGCTCTTGTGAACTCCATCACATTCATTCCAAGCAGATGGCAGAGCTTCTGTGCCGCTGAAAGAGCAAAAAACAAAAACAAGCTTCAACATATTGTACAACATAACATTTGCATACCTACAAATGAAATGAATTGATGACGATGTTAAAAGGACGGAGAAAAGAGAAAACATAATTATGTGGTCAAAATGCACAACGGCGGAATGTATTCTCTATTCATTGACTATCATGTGCCTGACTTCTGTAGGAATATTGGCTCGCGCTGACACTCCAACATGCGGCCCGGCGACACTTGAAAGACCGATCGCAACGTCACACCGTCAAATACCAGGAAGACAATCAAACTTGTTGTCGGAGTGAGCTTTTGCTGGAACTGAGCAAGAGGCTTTCGAACATCTGTTGTGGTGAAAGCTGAGAGTACGTCGTCATCCCATTTTCGAGATTGGCGGATCATTAAGTACGTGAGTGTGTGTGTGTGTGTGTGTGTGTGTGTGTGTGTGTGTGTGTGTGTGTTTGTTGAAAGCTCACCGGTGTTCTCAGGCATAGAGGCCTGATCGGTATTCCTCTCTTTCTTGAAGACAATGTTGCCAAATTGCAGCACCGCTGAGACCACCTTCAACATGCCTGACAAGAATAAGACAAACGTTCATTGATCTTCGTTCGAGTGAAGGAACAGAAGCTAAATAGTTGTCGGCAAATGTGGAGAGAAGCCCAATACGTCGAGAACTCCCACTCACAGACAATCTCATCGTGTGAGAAGCTCATGATGTGCATGGCCTCCAGAGTCTCCTGGAAATTGTCTTTGTCTTGCTGGCCAGGGATGGGAAGGTTACCATTTGACAGGAATCGGTAGTTGTTAAAGCCTTCGAGGAGCAGGTCCGCTGTCATGGGAGAGAAAGATGACTTTTGAGATCATGGAATCAATCACATGAAGTCATAAATCCATTCTGAGGGATTTATTAAACGGATGAGATGGATACATTTCATCCACAATTCATTTTTGGTAAAAATGACAACATTTTCCCAAAATTGACGTATTTAAAGAATTTTTCAAGAATTATTCGTATGAATCAAACAGGACAGTACTACACTTCTTGTTTCCGAAGTATGCTCGGAGAGACATTTCTCGAGGACGTGGGGGAATAATCAAAGTATCCAAAAAAAGAAAAAAGGACATCCAAAATTAAAAGTCACCAGTAATTCAAAGCAGCTTTCTAAAGTCGCTTATGGTTGCTGGAACGGTAAATAAATTGCTATGACTGCGACGCTGGCGACGGAATAAACTCACTTTTGAGATGCTCTCCGGCCCCTGCCAGCAAGCGGTAGAAAATATGGAAAGTTCTTTCATCTTTGGCCTGTCTGATTGCCCGCGACTTCTCCAGAAGGTCTGGCAGCGGTTGTTCAGGAGTGACGGTGGGATGACAACAGCGCTATAGCAACCATTAGATGGCAAGATACCAAATCTGGCTTGCAACTGAAGAATGGGAGTTCTTTCTGGACAAAAACCTTGGAGCCAATCATTTCTGTGATATAATCCTGCAACCAGACACTTTCAAGGCCAGGCCACATCTATTATTGTCAGGCAAAGACAAACTGGATTCCAACCGGCATTCATCTTCAATCTCTCTTCCAGTCACAAGGATACAGGTTTCAATATTGGCCCCAACAATGTAGCCCGCGACATCGAAATTGATTCGGATGAACTTGCCCTGTGGTAAAGGGAGATCAATCATCAGGTTAAAAAGCACAGTTGAAGAATATGTGCTGCATTCTGTGTCTTCAACATCCACCCATGACTGGTAGTTTGTGTAGTTGGCTGCAAATCACAAATGCGGTGGAGAAAACAAAATTCGATGCCGTTTTGGGAAAAGCCAGGAAAAAAAAAACTCAATCTCAGACTGGTGAGTTTCCGACATGTGGGCATGTAGGCTTTGGGTAGAGTATGCAAGGATAATAACCTTGATAATGTAGCGCATCATTTGCACCTGCACATAAATTCATCAGTCAAAACAAAGATGGCCTCCGCATAAGAGTGAACTCACAAAACGGGAGGAGTTGTCATTTTTCACCGTCTTGGCATTACCAAACGATTCCAGGATAGGGTTAGCCTGTAGGAGCTGGCGTTCCAACTCTCCCTGCGGAGAGAGAAAACCAGGTCAGCGGGCGCCTGGCTGGCCAACAACTGCAAGGCCTTCACCAAACCGTAAAAAGAAAATGTAACCATCGGCAAAAACAATTCAACGGCGCATTGCATTTGTAAACATCGAGGTACGAGCATCAGGTTAAAAATACTGTCGGAGGGTTAAAGGTGTGGATTGACATGAAACACGTGCAACATCCAAAACACTAACATGTTAAGGTAACGCTCTCAATTGTGATAAAAACCTCCTACAATCAATTTAACAGGCACTGCAAGCCACACATAAGAGACCTTCCATCCAAGACCCCCTTTGAGCTTCTTATGTGGTTGGGAAGGTCAGCGAGGCTACAAAAAGTCTCGGCAGAAAAAGTTCAGACAACTCCAGAGCACTTGGGGAGCGAGTGCAAGGACACGTTATTACGACGCCAAAGAAATGAAACACGACCAAGTGTATTTTGCCGATATTGCAAAACGTGGTGAGTGGAACAGAGCGGCTTCTGGCATGACTTTCTTTTGCTTTAATCAGCACGATGTGATTTTTGTCAAGAGAACGCCAACAAGATAAGAGGGCCAAGGCCTCCAAACAGTTGTGACACCACAAAACGGCACAGAGAATGTATTTCGGCAGATAGGACTTGGACTCTTGTTCCCGTTGCGCCAGATCTTTGCATCCGAGCCAAATTGCAACTCCTGCTACTTTATTTGCGGCCGGACCAGATTGAAGAAATAATGACATACATTGTTTTTGTCCAGGTCCTTCATGTGCAACACAGGTGAATTTCAGACCCAAAAGTTGAAGTAGTTGTTTGCCAATATGTGCCCAGTGATCGACCGGAGAGCAGTCCAAGGGCGTACCCCGCCTCCTCTCGCCCCAAAATCGGCTGCGACAGGCTACAACTCACCGGCGACACGCATGAGGACAAGAACTCAAGGAAACTTTGGAGTGTAGCATAGTAACGAATGGACTTGAAAACATGGTGAAAACAGTTCATGTGGAAGCCGAGCAAATAAGAGTCGTTCATGCAGCTATTACTCAGTGTCTTTTGAAGCTGACAATGGCATACACTAACTCAAAAATCGGCACATGTACAACTTGAGAATAGACAGACATTCCCAAGTGATTTGCTGTGTTTCTCCACTACCTCATATTTTCTTCCCCTACCACGCTCTCTCTCTCTTTCTCGCTCTCAATCGCTGTGTCCACATTCCTCTGGCTTTTGCTCAGAGGCAGCCATAATGTGCTGCAGAAGGAGAGCGGTATGATGGAGGTCAGATTGATGGCAGGCGGAGGACTGGGGCCCAAGGTTTACAATTACTCGCTCACAGCATCTTAAAGCATCGTTTGCCTTGTTTGTTGGCCTCGAAAGCGGCAGACGAGGGAGCCTTGCGCTGTTTTATATTAGCAACAGACAGATGTAGTTAGTATTTCTTTTGGGTTAGCTGTAAAGGGGCCAACGGTTATATTAAGACGGCATTACAAGTCGTATGGCATGCAGGGAGATTTCAGTTGTGGATTCCGCCATCCGATTCCCATTTTTGGTTTGTTGGGCCATGCAGCGATAACGTGACTTATCGTCGACTTATAGAGATAAATGCTCCGTTTGTTATTCTGTGCTAAAAACATGCATCGACACTAGATTTCTAATAGTTAGTCAAGATATGTGCATTTTTTTCACCCCCCCCCGCCCACCTTCTGAAGTGCGTCAAACTGGTAGCCCTTTGCATTAATCTAATAAGTAGTTCTCAGTTTCAAAAAGGTTGGCGACCTCATACCCCCCCACCCCCCCAAAAAAAAACAAAAAAACAAAGGGGAGAACACCCTGTTGATAATTAGGACTCCAATGTCAGATTTCAGGACACCGCAAGAGTTCTTACAATGTCACGATATCCTCATTGTGAGCGGTGGCTCGAAATGATACAGACATCAAATCCACAAAAATGCCAAACAGTATTGAGCGCGATTGTGACATGTGAGATTTATTTCAGCACATTTGACATGTGTTTCTACTAAAACTCCATTCTGGCCTTTAACTTCATCCGCCTGTCGATTTCACGGCAGATTTAGAGCGTTGCAAATAATCCCCGAGGGGAAACGAAGCCAGCACAAACAAATAACCTCATGAAGAAGGAAGCTTCAATTAATCATGCAAAGTCATTTTGGAAGCGGCGGATATCTGAAGACGAGGGCATGCGAACACACACACACACACACACACACACACACACACACAAATGATAGCGCGGCGTATCGATACAGCGGGAGATGCACTTGCCTGAAGCTTGAATGCTTTGGGAGATTCTGGCTGTTTGTTATGGATAAACAAATGCAAGTGTTATGTCAGACACTGGGGGGGGGGGCAGGAACAAGCTACACACAAACCTATGAAGTTAGCTGTTGATTAGCGTGGGACTCCTGGTCGGCAAACTATGCGTTTGACTCCAGTGTAATAATCGAGTCAGCATGAGCGTTTCCATTTTGAGGTTAAAGAGAGAGGATGGATGACGGCGGAAGAAAGCTTGGCTAACGCTCAAGTCAGAGTGGGGCTCTTACTGGAATGTTGTGGTCTTTGCGTCCTTTGTGTGAGGAGGCAACGTGGGCCAGGTATTGGATCACTTTCTTGGTGTTCTCCGTCTTCCCGGCCCCCGATTCACCTCTGGAAAAACAAACAAACAAAAAAAAGGGTTGAAATTGTGAGTATAGGGTGTAAACAACAAGTCCATTTTGGAAGGAACAGACGCAAAACTTGAACTTCGAAAAGATCAATGAAAGATGAAGAAACAAAGGGACAGGGCGAACTCCTGCGGGCATGTGTTGTTGTTTTCAATGTCATCCCCCATCTGCCGAAATGGTTTTCACGGCCCACCGTGAGGTTTTTTTTTTTTGGGCCGGTCTCCAAAGTTTCCAGGCTCTGCTTTCAAGCGAGTTTCAAATGATAGCCGTGGTGAGAGAGGACCATCCCAACTTCCCACAGCCTGGAAAACCGTGGCCGAGGCGGAAGGCAGTCCAGCAGTTCGACATGCAGCAACATACCGGTGGCTTTTGTCAAGCTGCTCATTAGCTTCTCTGCATTGAGACGCTGAGATGCGAGTGGCGAGTGCGCAAAGGCAGGATGCAAACATGGCAATGTAGGTCAGCACATCCCATTTGGCTGCAGCAATCTGACCCGCGTTTCACATTGTAAATGTTGGCGGACATCCATACTTTCAAAGTGAGAAATTCAACAACCTCCCTGTTGTCATGTTTCGAAAACGCAACAAATAGACACAAGGGAGCATGTGGCGCTTTTTTTTTTTTTTAATGCCGTGTTTTTTGATTTTGTATCAAACAACCATCTGGGCTGTAAATCAATCCTCTCGGTGGCTGGGAAGCTGAAATTTGGATTTACTGCCGTCTGGAAGATTTGACAAGTTTTCCTTTTGACTCCTGTATACGACCGTGATTATTAACTTCCTTATTCATCTATTCTGAGAGCAGCCTCGAAGAAAGGGATTATATCACGTGGAAATGTGACCAATATGGTACACCGTGAACTTGCCAATGGCAGTGTAATCGGTGCGCAACTCTGAAAAGCATTTCCAGCAAAATGATAAATGACTGAATACTCATTGTGTAAAATGCCAAAATTACAGATCGAAAAGCTCCCCCCCCGCCGCCAACACCACCACCAATAGTTTTGTTGTTTTAATGACCCTTTCCCACAGCAGTCTTTTCGACATCGTAAAACAGCAAAATGTAGGACAGATTTTCAGCAAGATGGTGAGAAACGTCCAATCCAATTTCCACAGAAGTCTCTTTTTTTTCAGCGCGACAGTCACTTTTATGCAGCAGTCCTGCAAAAGAGTTGCAAGAGCATTTCTAGACTGCCTTTGTGTGCGCTTTTTACACAGCCACACTGCTAATTAGAGAGGTGTGCTTACGTTTGCTCCCTCCACGAGGATGACCGATAAACTACTTCTTGGACAGTGACATAACAAGATGCTTTTTTTTGGAAATACAAACTCAACGTCGACCCCCCACCCCCCCAAAAAAAAACAAAAAAACAAAGGGGAGAACACCCTGTTGATAATTAGGACTCCAATGTCAGATTTCAGGACACCGCAAGAGTTCTTACAATGTCACGATATCCTCATTGTGAGCGGTGGCTCGAAATGATACAGACATCAAATCCACAAAAATGCCAAACAGTATTGAGCGCGATTGTGACATGTGAGATTTATTTCAGCACATTTGACATGTGTTTCTACTAAAACTCCATTCTGGCCTTTAACTTCATCCGCCTGTCGATTTCACGGCAGATTTAGAGCGTTGCAAATAATCCCCGAGGGGAAGCGAAGCCAGCACAAACAAATAACCTCATGAAGAAGGAAGCTTCAATTAATCATGCAAAGTCATTTTGGAAGCGGCGGATATCTGAAGACGAGGGCATGCGAACACACACACACACACACACACACACACACAAATGATAGCGCGGCGTATCGATACAGCGGGAGATGCACTTGCCTGAAGCTTGAATGCTTTGGGAGATTCTGGCTGTTTGTTATGGATAAACAAATGCAAGTGTTATGTCAGACACAAGGCGAGCCCCCCCCCCAATGAACACGGGGGGGGGGGGGGGGGAAAACAGCA
>NW_017805280.1:592650-594640 GCF_001891065.2 Hippocampus comes | reverse complement strand
CGGGGGCCAGGTATTGGATCACTTTCTTGGTGTTCTCCGTCTTCCCGGCCCCCGATTCACCTCTGGAAAAACAAACAAAAAAAAAAAAGGGTTGAAATTGTGAGTATAGGGTGTAAACACGTCCATTTTGGAAGGAACAGACGCAAAACTTGAACTTCGAAAAGATCAATGAAGCATGAGGACAAGAACTCAAGGAAACTTTGGAGTGTAGCATAGTAACGAATGGACTTGAAAACATGGTGAAAACAGTTCATGTGGAAGCCGAGCAAATAAGAGTCGTTCATGCAGCTATTACTCAGTGTCTTTTGAAGCTGACAATGGCATACACTAACTCAAAAATCGGCACATGTACAACTTGAGAATAGACAGACATTCCCAAGTGATTTGCTGTGTTTCTCCACTACCTCATATTTTCTTCCCCTACCACGCTCTCTCTCTCTTTCTCGCTCTCAATCGCTGTGTCCACATTCCTCTGGCTTTTGCTCAGAGGCAGCCATAATGTGCTGCAGAAGGAGAGCGGTATGATGGAGGTCAGATTGATGGCAGGCGGAGGACTGGGGCCCAAGGTTTACAATTACTCGCTCACAGCATCTTAAAGCATCGTTTGCCTTGTTTGTTGGCCTCGAAAGCGGCAGACGAGGGAGCCTTGCGCTGTTTTATATTAGCAACAGACAGATGTAGTTAGTATTTCTTTTGGGTTAGCTGTAAAGGGGCCAACGGTTATATTAAGACGGCATTACAAGTCGTATGGCATGCAGGGAGATTTCAGTTGTGGATTCCGCCATCCGATTCCCATTTTTGGTTTGTTGGGCCATGCAGCGATAACGTGACTTATCGTCGACTTATAGAGATAAATGCTCCGTTTGTTATTCTGTGCTAAAAACATGCATCGACACTAGATTTCTAATAGTTAGTCAAGATATGTGCATTTTTTTCACCCCCCCCCGCCCACCTTCTGAAGTGCGTCAAACTGGTAGCCCTTTGCATTAATCTAATAAGTAGTTCTCAGTTTCAAAAAGGTTGGCGACCTCATACCCCCCCACCCCCCCAAAAAAAAACAAAAAAACAAAGGGGAGAACACCCTGTTGATAATTAGGACTCCAATGTCAGATTTCAGGACACCGCAAGAGTTCTTACAATGTCACGATATCCTCATTGTGAGCGGTGGCTCGACATGATACAGACATCAAATCCACAAAAATGCCAAACAGTATTGAGCGCGATTGTGACATGTGAGATTTATTTCAGCACATTTGACATGTGTTTCTACTAAAACTCCATTCTGGCCTTTAACTTCATCCGCCTGTCGATTTCACGGCAGATTTAGAGCGTTGCAAATAATCCCCGAGGGGAAGCGAAGCCAGCACAAACAAATAACCTCATGAAGAAGGAAGCTTCAATTAATCATGCAAAGTCATTTTGGAAGCGGCGGATATCTGAAGACGAGGGCATGCGAACACACACACACACACACACACACACACACAAATGATAGCGCGGCGTATCGATACAGCGGGAGATGCACTTGCCTGAAGCTTGAATGCTTTGGGAGATTCTGGCTGTTTGTTATGGATAAACAAATGCAAGTGTTATGTCAGACACAAGGCGAGCCCCCCCCCCAATGATGGGGGGGGGGGCAGGAACAAGCTACACACAAACCTATGAAGTTAGCTGTTGATTAGCGTGGGACTCCTGGTCGGCAAACTATGCGTTTGACTCCAGTGTAATAATCGAGTCAGCATGAGCGTTTCCATTTTGAGGTTAAAGAGAGAGGATGGATGACGGCGGAAGAAAGCTTGGCTAACGCTCAAGTCAGAGTGGGGCTCTTACTGGAATGTTGTGGTCTTTGCGTCCTTTGTGTGAGGAGGCAACGTGGGCCAGGTATTGGATCACTTTCTTGGTGTTCTCCGTCTTCCCGGCCCCCGATTCACCTCTGGAAAAACAAACAAACAAAAAAAAGGGTTGAAATTGTGAGTATAGGGTGTAAACA
>NW_017805280.1:587211-592535 GCF_001891065.2 Hippocampus comes | reverse complement strand
TGAGAGAGGACCATCCCAACTTCCCACAGCCTGGAAAACCGTGGCCGAGGCGGAAGGCAGTCCAGCAGTTCGACATGCAGCAACATACCGGTGGCTTTTGTCAAGCTGCTCATTAGCTTCTCTGCATTGAGACGCTGAGATGCGAGTGGCGAGTGCGCAAAGGCAGGATGCAAACATGGCAATGTAGGTCAGCACATCCCATTTGGCTGCAGCAATCTGACCCGCGTTTCACATTGTAAATGTTGGCGGACATCCATACTTTCAAAGTGAGAAATTCAACAACCTCCCTGTTGTCATGTTTCGAAAACGCAACAAATAGACACAAGGGAGCATGTGGCGCTTTTTTTTTTTTTTAATGCCGTGTTTTTTGATTTTGTATCAAACAACCATCTGGGCTGTAAATCAATCCTCTCGGTGGCTGGGAAGCTGAAATTTGGATTTACTGCCGTCTGGAAGATTTGACAAGTTTTCCTTTTGACTCCTGTATACGACCGTGATTATTAACTTCCTTATTCATCTATTCTGAGAGCAGCCTCGAAGAAAGGGATTATATCACGTGGAAATGTGACCAATATGGTACACCGTGAACTTGCCAATGGCAGTGTAATCGGTGCGCAACTCTGAAAAGCATTTCCAGCAAAATGATAAATGACTGAATACTCATTGTGTAAAATGCCAAAATTACAGATCGAAAAGCTCCCCCCCCGCCGCCAACACCACCACCAATAGTTTTGTTGTTTTAATGACCCTTTCCCACAGCAGTCTTTTCGACATCGTAAAACAGCAAAATGTAGGACAGATTTTCAGCAAGATGGTGAGAAACGTCCAATCCAATTTCCACAGAAGTCTCTTTTTTTTCAGCGCGACAGTCACTTTTATGCAGCAGTCCTGCAAAAGAGTTGCAAGAGCATTTCTAGACTGCCTTTGTGTGCGCTTTTTACACAGCCACACTGCTAATTAGAGAGGTGTGCTTACGTTTGCTCCCTCCACGAGGATGACCGATAAACTACTTCTTGGACAGTGACATAACAAGATGCTTTTTTTTGGAAATACAAACTCAACGTCGAGGTTAGCGTGTCAGCTTGGCCCTGGGCCTGCGTTCCAGCTTCTCATTTGGCCTATTTGCTAAATTAATCGCCCACCACTGATGTAAAGTGCCGTGATGTGATATGTGTGTGATATATGTGTGTGTGTGTGTGTGTGTGTGCATCTGAAGAGCTTTTATAAGAGTCGTCACAATACTCACGTGCAAAGGATTGACTGGTCCTCACGATCTGTTGGGTTAAGAAAAGAAAAGGGGTCACCATCTCTCTCTATTTTGCACAATTTTGCAACAAGTTGTTGGATGCAAAACGCAAACAGACAAAAGAGTGACTAACATAAGAGCAAAGGAGACGGTTGGAGTCAAACTTGTCCAGGTCTTGCAGCATAACTAGCATTCAGTGACACACAGAGCAGCAAGTCGAGGTCTTTCGCCTTTCACTTTTCATGACGGGATTCATTTGACTGACTGAGGTGGGCGGTGGCTAAAGCTTCCTGCCGAAAGCACGTGGCGACAACGCCGTCATCTAAATCTGTTGCCGTACTTTTGAATGAGTCACACTTGAACTCTGAATCACGCTGCTGCATTTGTAGCAACAATCGGCACACGTTGTACTCGATGTCATTTAGTTCTTAGTGCCAACATGTTCGATCCACTGGTGGGCTGTTAAAGGTTCGAACAAAGTCTTGAGGACTCAACACTGCAGCAAGCATTAATCTTATATAACCGAATCTAATACGACCCCCCTCTGCTCAAGGAAGTGCCTCCATCACATCCACAACCACAGCCCACACTTGAGTGCTCACCAAACCCACTTCCCGCCTTTTTCCAGCCCCCCCAAAACTGAACCAGATCATGAAAAGCCTCGTGTAAAACAACGACAGCTGTCAAGAACTGCAGTCAACATGTTTGCGCTACAGTCGGTCTGCTCCTGTGCCCCGCGAAAAAGTACATCGCATCAACAAAACCACGGCCTTCGAGAAGTTTCCGGTGGAACAAAATTGTGCGCACTGAGCTTTGCCGCATGTTTTAATAGTCTGCGAATTCTTAAAATGAATGGACTAGTTTGTCTGAGATCTAATAGTCTACTTTACATCAGCCTAAAACCTTGCAAGGAAGATTTTTTTGGGGGGGTGGGGGTAAATGATTACATGTGAAGCAGTTGCTTTTCTTAGATGGGGGGCGGGGGGGAAGAGAGTCTCAGAGATTTATCTCCCCCAGCATATAATAGGCACCAAAATGCAGCCAGTCTCCTCTTGATTCCAAAATAAACTTGCAACCCGACTGAGGTTTGCTACGTAACACTTCAAACCTTCATTATTGGGCTTGCTATGCAGGCTGATGTCAGAGTCGGAATTGTGGACGAGCTGACCTCATCTTTGGACTGTCCAATTAGAACCATTTCTTCCCTTCAACAAAGTTGTAAAGTTGAACTTTGGTTCGCGGAAAAGGCTCCGGCAACACGGGTTTGATAAACTGCAGCCATTACAAAGGTGCCAGTCGAGTTTAATTTCTCTCCAAAGAGTCGAGTGGGCTTCTTTTCTCCTCCTCCTTCCTTCAGTGTTTGCTGGAATTCTTGCGGCAGGAAGCGAGAAGCTTTTTCGTTTCCTGTCAGATAAATTCAGAAGCACCTCTGCATACTTTCAACGAAATGCTGACAAAGCCACCGCGCTCGTCATCTTACACCTTCTGAGACGCTGCTGCTGCTGCGGTGTCTATTTGCAGGAGTCGCCGACTTGAATCAAGTTTACGAATGAGGTCATCCTTGCTGAATCGGCATTTGGAAAACTGGACTTGTGTTTGAGCTCCGCGTTAAAACCAGCCTGGGAGGAAGCATGAGGGAATTAACAGGTGAGGGTGCCTGGCAATAAATAAGATACGTTTTAGATTCCTTGGAGGATAGTTTCATGTAGCTCTTTGTGTATTTTAATGCCTATAAAGTCAACCTGGCCCACCTTGACCCACTTGGCAGCTCTTGGTTAGCTCATATTTTCCCAGGATGCTATAGCGGCAAAGCATGGGTCAAAGAAACATTTTCTTTCCTTCCAAAAGCTCATAACTTCCCTTACTAAATCTCTCTTTCCCTTGTGCTTTCCTTCTCTGTCGGTGGCCCTCGTTTCCCCTCTCCCCCCACCTCACTTCTCCGCCAATAGAACGTCTGCACATATGACGCCAAGCCAGATGACTAAAACCTCACCGAGCACCAGAAAAAAAAAAAAAAGCATAATTTCATCACCTCATCAGAAGCTGTTGCTGCACTGTAACACGTCACAGCCGCTCGCTTCGATGTAAAGGAAGTGATGCAAAGACAGAGAGGAAATTATGGAAATGAGACAGCGTAGTCATTTATCATTCAAGGTGTTAAGCGAAGACTGTGGGAACATATTTCTGTCGTGTCGGAAGGGAGAATAGCCCAATACCAAACTAGATGCTCAACACTCGAAAGCCGAATTAAACAGATCATGAAAGGTGTCACGGAAGCACTTGAGTTCACATTGGTTGGAGGGACCGGCATGGAGTCTGGAAAATTAATGCGCGTTCCACGTGGATAGATTGCATCTTGGGTGTAAAAGATTCATACATAGCCAACATGAATGCCACTTTGGTTCATAATGTGTCGTGGATGGCAGGGTTCCTTCAGCTGCTAATAATTTATTCCCAAAGGGGATTAAGCAACCTTAATTCTTCACATTCCAGAGCATTCCCACTCTCCTTGCACCTCAATCAAAGTCCAATTGATTTCCATTTATCAAACTTGCCGAGAAAAAAAAAGTACATCTGCAGCACCCCTCTTGCAGCACGGCTTCAACAAAAATATGTAAACAACAAAATAAACAAGTGGGGGCCCCCCCCCCTTTGTTGTCCTTGCCAACTAGATGGGTGTAAAACGTTTCTTCCACGCTGCTGCGCAAGCTCACAATTTGCTTGATAAAAGAAGTCGTAAAATGCAGTTGAATGCAGCCGCCGGGTCTATCACCGTGGTAACCACTTCACACGCATCAGAAATCCCGAGCACCCAAACTCCTCATCTCGATTAGATTTGGTGACATTTAGCCACAGCCGCACACCCGGCGGCACTCTTCTCTCCCTTGTTAGAACAAAACAAGATGAAGGGATCCTTTGGGCTCTTCTACAAAAGGGATTTCCACCTTGAGGCCGTTTCCTTTGTCTCTTAATCAACAATGTCTGAATCGATTTTGTGGCAAACTTTTGGAAGAGAGTTTAAATTGGGATCCGCAGTTTAACGCACTGATGTTGTTTTTTTGAAAATGACAAAATGATCATGCTCCGAATCCGTTTTTGAAGAATGCAATTTACTTTTAAGCAACCACAATCATTGCGGAGCAGTTTTGTTTATTATAGCCGCTAAAAGCAGAGACGCTCCAAATGACATCATCAAATGGTTGCGGTTAATGCTCATAACTATTTGGCATCGTTGCGGACCTCTTGCTTAAGGATAATAAGCTTTTGAGGTAAAACTATGCGGGTTTCAGTACACCGACGGTGGCTTTTGGTAACCGCCGAATGACTAAGCATTAGTCATTTCCACGCTGTCGGACCAGCTGCCAGCTTGGCATTCAAAGGCATGCGCGAGCTGACGAGGAGCGCGGCGGACAACCCCGACAGAGCGAGCTGACTGGCCATTTGTGTGGACCGATCTATGCGTGCGCGCTGGAATTCAGCAGGCGCCATCAGCACCGGGGGCCTGCGGGGTGCAGAGCGGGTGGGCGGGCGGCATTTTCGGCAGGTTGTGAATTTTCGGGGAAATGAGAAGCAGGTGTGCAGGAGACAAAACGTCGACCAATTAGTCTGGTTTTATGGCTTTTAGCTAGCGATGGCGTTTCATCAACAACCCGTTGCCCCTCATAATGAAGCTTTTTTTTTTCTGTGCCAATCAGACACATGAAAATGTTTCCGCATAACAATGCCGACTGTTGAGCGGCATCATTCCGCTTGATGAACTTGTGAACAAAAGGGAAGACATGAGCGTGAAATTTCCAACACGGGAGGAATGTGGCGCTCTTTCAAGAGGTGACGGACCAGAGACCAAACAACCCGTGTGGTGGGGGTGGGGGGGAGGGGTAAGAAAACCTGGTCAGCCGCTGACATACTTGCGGATGAAATCCTCAGGTTGTTTCTGCGTTGGGACGAGTGACGGCAGTTGGCAGCTGAGATCACAGACCAAAATAGTTTGTCATCAGGAGCTAGTGATCGTCCACGCCCTCGCAGAAAGGAGCACAGTGAGTTAGAGACGACGACCCCCCCCCCCCCGGCCCTTTTG
>NW_017805280.1:584950-587082 GCF_001891065.2 Hippocampus comes | reverse complement strand
CCCCCCCCCCCCCCCCCCGTGCTGTTTGTGGAGGCTTCTACACACACACCGACAGGGAGGAACGCGAGGAAGCCGTCGTCATTCACACCTCGGCTGTCCAATTACATACTGGAGGCACACCCTTATCATTATGTGTCAAAATTCACCAAAGGAATGTAGCATTGAGGGAGCCAGTCGAAGATGTGATTATGTAGTGAGTAGACACATCATTTAAAGCGCAAAAAAAAAAATGCACTCAGCACAATAAAATGCTTTGAAGTTTCAAGTAAATAAGTCAAAAAGGTCAACGCTGATTAAGACAGATAATGGTGCCCATGCAGACACACCGAAAACAGATGCGCCGGAGGTTTGATTTCAAAGAAGAATTCTAAGTTTATTTCGTGGCACACTGTGCATCAGCTTAATTGCGCTCTGAAAGAAAATCACAAAAATAATCATTTGCAACGCGTCAAAAAGATGGCGCATTAGCAGTACTTTTGGCGAATATTTTATTCGCAAGTCTATATTTAGAATCACAAATTGTCATAAAACATGAAGGAAGAACAGAATGTGGTCAGTGGATGGACATATTTAGTTTTCTTATACTATCCACAGTTCGGAGATTTCTGCCAGTTTTTTTTTCTCCCTTTTCGAATTTTCCACCAAGCATTTTACTGAAATGCTCTTAATGTGGTGACGAAGTCCAGGCCCCACATGTTTCTCATGGCGAGGTGCTCATATGGGGCGTAAGACATCATTGGGCCGAGGAATCCAGTCTTTGAAATATCATGGCTTTCTTTCGCGATGACTCACGAAGCCTCGGCAAGATGGCACGAGCGCGTCATTTAAGGCTTTAGTACGTCTTATAATGAGAA
Source organism: Hippocampus comes (assembly GCF_001891065.2). Taxonomy (NCBI): domain Eukaryota; kingdom Metazoa; phylum Chordata; class Actinopteri; order Syngnathiformes; family Syngnathidae; genus Hippocampus; species Hippocampus comes. Next base: position 586,228 of record NW_017805280.1, on the reverse strand, counting down.
AGGAGAAAGCCGCGGCTGCGCTTTCTTGTCACAAGCCTTTTGGGTGGATAACATCTGTCGAGCGGGGGCAAGAGTGGAAACAGACGTCATGATGTCACACTTCAGTCTGGACTGTTGATTGTGTTCTTCCTGCCTACGCTTCTGCTCGCTTGAACCCCTCGCCGCTATGAACGTCTGCATACCCTGTGCATGTGGTGTTTATGCTGGCACCTGGAATATCAGAGGGCTACACTGCGCAGCTCCACAGGAATGCGGACACAAACACAGGGGGGGGCGGGGACCCAATCACAAAAGGGCGTGTATTACGCTTCACGCCGTTAAGACCGATCCATTGGTGTCGATCTAAAATGTCGACTGAAATGGAGGCGGAAACACTACCCTGGAATATCAACAGGGTGTGTACGGGTTTAATGAAGCCAAAAGACTTTTAAAGACCCTTTTGAAGGTCTCTTCGATCAACTTCAGAACTCTCGATCACCAAATGTGACGCTTATGAGTGGATGCACTCTGTATACACGCTTTATAAAATGAAATCTTTTTTTTTACTCTGATTGCAGCTTTTGGCGTGTGCGTGGCCTACAGTGGCGTGCAAAGGCTCGGTGGATGCTCTTGCCGAGCGCAGGATTAAAAGAACAGTGCTGGCGGTGGCTCTTAAAATGTACTTTTAATGAATAGAATATGTGCTGCGCATTGGGAAAGCAGAGAATCTCCTTTTCGGAAATCTCTTTGCAAAAGGCTAATGGTAGGGGCAACACTGAGGCGTAAGCATGTGCTGAGTAATGCATCTGCAACTAAGGACGAAGCTATAAAAAAAAAAATAAAAAAAAACAGCAAAAATATGACCGCATGCTGTATGACTTCCACAGCTGTCTGCTGTGAAAAGACGCATCTGCCAAGTTGCACATACGAGCAACAGACTGTTTTAACAGGCCTCACATTTGTCTGAAAGTCATCTCCTGAAAATGCTCAGTGCACAGACAGACCTTTTGAAGATGAGGATACCCCTTCCTTAAACACAGACAGACACACACACACACACACACATAGTCTGACGCAGCACACCTGTTTTGTCACTCAAACGAAATGTGTCCCCCCTTCCACTGGCTCTGCTTGCCCTCGTTGCCCCAGAGAAAGGCCCCGTTTCCCAAGGGAGATTTCAGGAGTACCCGTCTGCATCCACACAGCACGCAGGTCCCAGCCCCCCCCCCTTCGGTCTGCACAAAGGCTCCATTGTGCGGCACAATGCTGGCTGCCCCCTCTGAATTTCCCATCTACCCC